>NW_007041610.1:0-440 GCF_000164805.1 Carlito syrichta
ATTCCATATGCTTACATTCCATCCGTTACTCTCCATTCCATTGCATTCCATTCAATTCCTTCCCGTTACTCTTCATACCATTCCATTCCATTGCATTACATTCCATTCCACATCTTTACTATCCATTCCATTCCATTCCAATGCATTCCATTTCATTCCATTCCATTCCATTCCAATCCATTCCATTTCATTTCATTCCATTCCATTTCATTCCATTCCATTCCATTCCATTCCGTTCCTCTCCATTCCGTTCTATTCCTTTTCTTTCCACTCCATTCCGTTTCTCTCCATTTCATTCCTTTCGATTCCATTTGATTCCATTCCATTACTCTCAATTCCATTCCATTCCATTCCATTCCATTTCATTACTTTTCATTCTATGCCACTCCATTCCAATCCATTGCATTCCATTCCAGACCATTCCATTCAGTTACTCTCCA
>NW_007041611.1:0-326 GCF_000164805.1 Carlito syrichta
AACTGCATGACTTAACTACCTGTCCAGCTCACTAGCCAGCTGACACAACTAGGTGACTTATCTCATTAGCCAGCTGGCTAGCCAGGTGATTTAACTAGCTAGCTACCTACATATCATGCTGGTTTGTCAGCTTACTTAACTAGCTGACTTAACGAAGTAACCAGCTGGCTTACCAGCAGACTTAACTAGCTAGCTAGCCAGTTGACTTAACTAACTGACTTAACAAGCTAGGCAGCTGACTTAACTAGCTGACTTAACTAGCTAGTTACCTAGCTAGCCAGCTGACTTAACCAGCTGATTTAACCAGCTATCTACCTAGGTGTCAT
>NW_007041612.1:0-644 GCF_000164805.1 Carlito syrichta
AAGACGTGGGGTCAAGGCAACACTTGGTCAAGGCAAGACTTGGGGTCAACCAAGCACCGCTGGGTCTAGACGGCCTTTAGGGTCAGAGGCAGGCCTTGAAGGGCTGTTGGGGTCAGAGAAGGGGGAACAAGGGTGGGTCTTCGCCATCTTGGAAGACAACTCTTGGGGTCAAGGCAAGACGTGGGGTCAAGACAACACTTGGTCAAGGCAAGACTTGGGGTCAACCAAGCACCGCTGGGTCTAGACGGCCTTTAGGGTCAGAGGCAGGCCTTGAAGGGCCGTTGGGGTCAGAGAAGGGGGGACAAGGTGGGTCTTCGCCATCTTGGAAGACGACTCTTGGGCCAAGGCAAGACGTGGGGTCAAGGCAACACTTGGTCAAGGCAAGACTAGGGGTCAACCAAGCACCGCTGGATCTAGACGGCGTTTGGGGTCAGAGGCAGGCCTTGAAGTGCTGTTGGGGTCAGAGAAGGGGGGACGAGGGTGGGTCTTCGCCATCTTGGAAGACACCTCTTGGGGTCAAGGCAAGACGTGGGGTCAAGGCAACACTTGGTCAAGGCAAGACTTGGGGTCAACCAAGCACTGCTGGGTCTAGACGGCCTTTAGGGTCAGAGGCAGGCCTTGAAGGGTCGTTGGGGTCAGAGAAG
>NW_007041613.1:0-1085 GCF_000164805.1 Carlito syrichta
AGCTGTCTAGCTAGGTAGCTTAGTACTTAAGTCACCTGGCTAGACAGCTGGCTATTCTAGTTGTCACCTAGTTAAGTCACTGTCTAGCCAACTGGCTACCTGTATAGCAAGCTAATTAATTCAACTGACTAACAAGCAGGTCAACTATTTAAGTCAGCTAGTTAAGATGTCTGGCTTGCCAGCTGGCTAGCTAGGTAGCGAACTTGTTAAGTCAGTTGGCTAGCCAGCTTGCTAGCTATTTAAATCAGCTAGTTAATTCATCTGGCTTCTCAGCTGGCTAGCTAGGTAGCTAGCTAGTTAAGTCAGCTGACTAGTCAACAGGCTAGCTAGTGTTGTCAGCTAGTTATGTCAGCTCACTAGCCAGCTGGTTAAATTGTTATGTCTGCTAATTGAGTCAGCTGACTAACCAACTTGCTACCTACTTAAATCAGCTAACTAATTCAAGTGACTGACCAACTGGCTAGCTTGGTAGCTCGCTAATTTTGTTAGCTGACTAGCCAGCTGCCTTAAGTCAGCTAGTTAAGTCAGCTGGCTAGCCGGTTGACTACCCAGTTAAGTCAGCAAGTAAATGAGCTGGCTAGACGACAGGCTAGCTAGGTGGCTAGCTAGTTAAACCAGCTGGCTAGCCGGATGGCAATTAAGTCTGCTAGTTAAGTCAGTTAGTTGTCCGGTTGGCTATCTAGATGGCTGACAAGTTAAGCCTGCTAGTTAGCAGGCTTATCAGGTAGCTGGCCACCTAGTTAAGCTGGCTGGCTAGCTGGTGACCAGGACGGTGCCTGGCTAGTTAAGCCAGCGGCTATCCGACAGTTCAGCCAGCAGGCTGTCTAATTAAGCTGGCTGGCTGGCCAGCTGGCCCTCCTGCTAGCTGGCTAGCTGACTCCCTAGCCTGCTAACCAGCCAGGTAGCTAGCTAGTTAAGCCCGACGGCTTGGAGTGTAACCAAACATTTGGCTATCCAGTTAAGTCAGCTGGCTAGCCAGGTATCCAGCCAACTTGCTAGTCAACTACTTAAGTCAGCTAGCTATCCAGCTAGCTAGTTAAGACATCTAGCAAGTCAGCTAACTATTCAGCAAGCTGGGTTAAGTC
>NW_007041614.1:0-316 GCF_000164805.1 Carlito syrichta
GGCAGTTTAAGCAGATCTGTTTTTCTCTGCTTGTCTGGGTCCTCCCGGCTTGGGGTCTCATGCTGAGTGCCTCAGTCAGGGTGGACACGGAGTTCCAGAGCTCCAAAGTTCCAAAGGGCAGGCTGTGAGCAGCGAGAGTGGCGCTGGGACCCTAAAGAGTACTTCAGGCAGGAATGGGACCAGTGTCTTTGAGGGGCAGGTGCTCAGAGCCTCCCTGTGTGACCAGTGGTGCCGGGTGCCAGGCTGGAGACAATGCAGCTGGGGAGAGAGCCGGAGGGAGCAGGGACCCAAAACTTCCCCGCACGCTGCAATATCT
>NW_007041615.1:0-779 GCF_000164805.1 Carlito syrichta
AACCCTTAACTGTACCCCACAATATCATAATAAAAAATATTGATTAAAAAAATAAAAAATTTAAAAAAGAAGTATATTCTTATACATGTCTCAATATACACACGTGCATGCATTCCTGTTGGGTATTGTTATGGGATGAATTGTGTCCCTAAAAAAACTATGTTGAAATCTTCATCCCTAGTACTTGTGAATGTGACCCTATTTGGAAATAGGTCTTTGCAGATGTAATTAAGATGAGGTCATCCTGAATGAGGGTGAGCCCCTAATTCAATGATTGGTGTCCTTATGAGAGACTGAAAGTTGAATGCAAACACATACACACACACACACACACACACACACACACACACACACAAAGAGAAGATAGCCTTGTGAAGACAGAGACAGAAACTGGAGTTACACTGCCACAAGCCAAGGAACCAGACCCTGAAAAAGGCAAGGAAGGATCCATTCCTAGAGGTTTCTGAGAGAGCAAGATCCTGACAACATCTTAGTTTCAGACTGCTAGCCTCCAGAATTGCAAGGTAATAAATTTCTATTGTTTTAAGCCCCTCAGTTTATGAGGCAACCCTAGGAAACTAATACAGGTATATACCTTGGAGTGAAATGGTTGGTTCTTAAGGACGACTATATTTAAATGTAGTGGTTAATGGCAGAGTTTTTCATACTAGTTACACCAATTTCTACTCCCATAATCATAGCATAAAAATGCCTGTTGTTCCTCGTCTTTGCCAAAATTTGGTACTATTCATCTTTGTAATTTTAGCCATTGTGACAGA
>NW_007041616.1:0-856 GCF_000164805.1 Carlito syrichta
CATGGTAGTGCACGCCTGTAGTTCCAGTTCCTTGGAAGGCTGAGGTGGAAGGATCGCCGGAGCCCAGCAGGTCGAGGCTGCGGTAGCTGGGACCGGCCACTGCACTGCAGTCTGGGTGACAGAGTGAGACTCCAACTAAAAAAAAAAACCAAAAAACATATCAAGCCAAAAATAACCTTTCTCAAAGTCACAGCGACTACTTTTCTTGGCTTCATGCCATACTTGACCTCACATTCTGCTATGGTGGTCAAATTATTCCATTGTTTTCTTAGGCAAACCTCTGTTTGCACACTGGATCCTGTCCATTCAAGGATGTGACATCTGCAATGGGCTTCTTCATTTCAAATCAACATCATCAGTATTTCCCTCTCAGCTGAATTGTTGTGACAACATGCAGCAATATCCCCATCCAAAACACTCATAAAATCTTTTGAATTTGAATCCTCCTTTAAAGAAATTATCTGATTTCATTGCTCTCATTTTTATAATACTTCATTGAAGGAATGTTTACTTTTACTCTCCTTACTTCCCCTCTTCTCATGCCCATTTGACTTTACCACAAATTTTTGCTTGGCTAAGTTCAGTAAATCTGCTATGAGTGTGTTAGGATACCAATAATCCCTTTATTGTGAAAGCTGGGGTTGCTTTTATTTCTGATTTTATTTGTTACTCAATTTATTGGCAATATTTGGCCTAGTTGATCCCTCGCTCATTCTTTAAACACTTTCTTTCCTTTGATCTGGCCCCCGATTTCTCTCACCAAACATGTGTTGCTGATTCTTATCTTTCCACTGTTGAAATTTGAAAGGCCTTGGGACTCATTCTTTGAAATTCCATCATCTCTCTCAATAATTTC
>NW_007041617.1:0-301 GCF_000164805.1 Carlito syrichta
AAGGAAATCTGGTTCTAGGAGTTCTCATTCGCCAGAATCTACAGGGCCTCTTGATAAGGTTTAAACAGCAATCTGGGCTTGAAGGTCCCTACATTTTTCAGAGCGACTAGCTCCGTAGATACCCTTAATCTGTCATTACAGATCCCCAGGGACATTCAGGTACTCTTGATATTTGTAATTGAGGTTCTGGTCCTACAAATCCTTTTGTGTCCTAGGAACATGTACCCCCATAATCAGGTACCCCAGGAATCAAATGGCATATTTGTACAAAATCCCTCAATTCAGGTTACCTCAAACTACA
>NW_007041618.1:0-3321 GCF_000164805.1 Carlito syrichta
CCAACTGAATTGACTAGCTGACTTAACTATCTATCCCGCTTACTAACCAGCTGTCTTAACAGGCTTGCTACCTAGCTAGCCAGCTGGCTAGCGATCTGACTTAACTAAGTGACTTAACAAGCTAGCCAGCTGGCTTGCCAGCGAACTCTACTGGATGATATAACTAGTGAACCAGATGGCTAGCCAGCTGACTTAACTAGTTCTAGACCTATTTAGCTAGCTGGCTAGACAGCTGAATTAACTATCTGATTTATTTAGCTAGTCAGCTGGCTGGGCAACTGAGTTAACTATCTTGCTATCAAGCTAGTCTGCTGTCAAGCCACCTGATATAGCTAGCTGACTTACATAGCTGGACTGATTGTTAGTCAGTTGAATTAACTAGCTTGTTACATAGCTAGCCAGCTGAATTAACTGGGTGACATAACTACCTAGCCAGTGGGATAGACAGTTGACTTAATTATATAGCTATCTAGCTGACCAGCTGTCAAGCCAACTGACTTAACTAGGCAACATAACTAGCTTGCCAGCTGGCTAGCAGGCTGATTTAACTACCTAGTTACCTAGCTAGCCAGGTGACTTAACTAGCTAGCTACCTAAGTAGCCTGCTTATTTGACAGCTGACTTCGATACCTAGCTACCTAGCTAACCAGCTGGCTAGTGAGTTGACTTAACTACGTGGTTTAACTAGCTAGCTAACTGGCTAGCCAGCTGACTTAACTAGGTAGCTACCTAGCTAGGCAGCTGGTTAGCCAGCTGACTTAACTAGCAGACTTAACAACTGGCAAGCTGACTTAACTAGCTGACAACCCAGCTAGCTACCTACCTAGCCAGCTGGCATACCTAACTGTCTTAAGTAACTTGCTACCCTAGCTAGCTATCTAGCTAGCCCAGCTGACTGAACTAGCTGACTGAACTAGCTAGCTACCCTGACATGACTAGCTGACATATATCTAGCTTACTAACAAGCCAGCTGACTTAACTAGCTGAAATAACTAGCTAGTCAGAAGATTTGCCATCTGCCAACTAACTTTTTACCTAGCTAACCAGCTGGATAGCCAACTGACTTAACGTACTGACTTAACTAGCGAGCCAGCTGGTTGCCAGGTGACTTAACTAGCTGACATAACGAGCAAGTCAGCTGGCTAGACAGTTGCCTTAAATAGCTGGCTACCTATCTAGCAACCTGGCTAGACAGCTGAATTACCTAGTTGACTTTAGCTCGCAAGCTGTCTAGCCAGTTCACTTAACTAGCTAGCTACCTACCTAGCCAGGAGGCAAGCTTGCTGACTTAACTAGCTGACTTGAACAGCTAGCCTGCTGGCTGGCAATCTGACTTATCTAGCTAGCTACCTACCTAGCCAGTAGGCTAGACAGCTAACTAAACCAGCTGACTTAACCAGCTACCCAGTTGGCTACCCAGCTGATTTAACTCATTTACATCACTAGCTAGCCAGGTAGCTATCTAGCTGACTTAATTATCTAGCTGCCTACATTGACAGTTGGCTTGCCAGCTCTCTAAACTAGCTGAATTAACCAGCTAGCCAGTTGGCTAGCCAACTAACTTAACTGACTCGCTACCTAGCTAGCCAACTATGTAGCCAGCTCACTTAACTAGCTGACTTAACAAGCTAACTACCTAGCTAGCCAGCTGACTTCTATAGTTAGCTACGTAGCTAGCTACCTAGCTAGTCAACTGACAAGAATTTAGTTAACTACCTAGCTACATAGATAATATGTTGCCTTAAATACTTAACTGCCTAGCTAGCTAGCTGACTTAATCAGATGGCTACACAGTTAACTTACTCGTTATTTAACATTCTAGCTAGCTGACTTAATCATCTGACTTAACTCATTACCTAATGAGCGAGTTAGCTTACTCAGCCAGTTGGCTTAACTTGTTAGTTTTCTAGCTAGCTAGCTGACTAATCCATCTGACTTAACTGGTTAGCTAACTAGCTATCTAGCCTACTCAAACAGCTGACTCAAACCGTGTGCTAATTAGCTAGCTGGCTGACTCAACCAGCTTATTTAACCCGTTAGTTAACTAACTAACTACCTGACTCAACCTGCTGACTTAACCCATTAGCTAACCACTTAGCTAGCTCTCTTAACCAGCTTACTAAATTAGGTAGCTGACTTAACTAGCTGACTTAGCTAGCTGACTTAACTACATAGCTAGCTGACTTAACTGGCTGACTTAACTTGTTAGCTAGCTGACTTAACTACCTGAATCAAAAAGTTAGCTAACTATTTAGCTAGCTGAATAACTAGCTTACATAACTAGTTAGCAAACTATTTAGGTAGCAGTCTTAAGTAGCTCACTTAAATAGTTAGCTAACTAGTGAGCTAGCCGTCTTATCTAGCTGATTAGCTAGCTAATTAGCTAGCTGACTTAGCTAGCTTACTTAACTAGTTGGCTAAGGAGATAGCAAGCTGACTTAATGAGTTGGTTAATGAATTAACTAAATGTTTTAACTGTTTGGTAAACGAATTAACTAGCTGTCTTAATTTGTTGGGTAACAAGTTAGCTAGGTGTCTTAACTTGTTGGTGGATGACTGTTTATCTGGTTTAACACGTTGGGTGACTACTCGGCTGACTTGTTAGCTGGTTTTGCAAGTTGGCCATCTAGTCGGCCTAATAGTTAGCTGGGTTAATTATTTGACTGACGAGAAGGCCCACAAGTTAGCTTGGTTAACTAGTTGGCTGGCTAGTTTGCTGATGTATTTAGTCGGCTGAAAACTTGGCCAACGATTTAGCTAACCTAACTAGTCATCCCACAAATTAGCTTACCTAACTTGTCAGCTGACCAGTTGGCTGACTAGCCAGCCGATTGGTTAGCTGACTTAAATAGTTGGCCAGCTAGTCGGCTGACTGGTTAGCTTACTTAACTTGTCAGCCAGTGAGTGAGCCCACAGGGGAGCTGAATTAACTAGTTGGCTGGCGAGTGAGCTGACTTGTAAGCTGACTTAACTATTTGGTCCGTGAGTGAGCCAACTTGTCATTTGACCGAGTGAGCTGACTGGTCAGCTGACTTTAGTCGACTAGCGAGTGAGCAAATGGTCAGAAGAGTTAGCTAGTCAGCTAGCGAGTGAGTCAACCAGTGAGCTAACTTAACTAGTTGGCCGGCGAGTGACCAGACCTGTGAGCTACCTTAACTAGTCAGCCGGTGAGGGAGCCGACCAGTGAACTGATTTATATAATAAGCTGGCTAGCAAACTGACTAGTTAGCTGACCTGTTGGCCTGCAAACAAGTCAATAACTTAGTTGACCTGTTGGCTGGCGAGCAAGCCGAATAATTTGCTCACCAGTTTACAGGTGAG
>NW_007041619.1:0-582 GCF_000164805.1 Carlito syrichta
AGAAGCAGCTGCAGTCCAGCAGCAGAAGCAGCAGACGAAGCAGAAGAAGCAGAAGCAGAAGCAGAAGAAGCAAAAGCAGAAACAGCAGCAGAAGCAGAAGAAGCCGAAGAAGCAAAAGCAGAAACAGAAGCAGAAGCAGAAGAAGCAGAAGCAGAAGCAGAAGCACAAGCAGAAACAGATGCAGAATAGAAGAAGCAGATGAAGCCGAAGCAGAAGCAGAAGCAGAAGCAGAAGCAACAGAAGCAGCAAAAGCAGAAGAAGAAGAAGCAGAAGAAGAAGCAGCAGAAGCAGCAGAAGTAGCAGAAGCAGCAGCAGAACCAGCAGAAGCAGAAGTGTAAGCAGAAGCAGAAGCAGAAGCAGAAGAAGCAGAAGAAGCAGAAGCAGAGGAAGAAGGAGAAGAAGCAGAAGAAGAAGGAGAGGAAGAAGAAGAAGAAGAAGAAGAAGAAGAAGAAGAAAAAGAAGAAGAAGATGAAGAAGAAGAAGCAGAAGAAGCAGACGAAACAGAAGCAGAAGCAGAAGAAGCAGAAGCAGAAGCAGAAGCACAAGCAGAAACAGATGCAGAAGGAGAAGAAACAGAAGAAG
>NW_007041620.1:0-317 GCF_000164805.1 Carlito syrichta
TGGCAAGCCAGTGGGATGCATAGGTAGATAACTAGGTAAGTCAGCTGGCTAGCCACCCAGTTAGCTCGAGATGTCAGCTAGTTAAGTCAGCTGGCTAGCCAGCAGGCAGTCTATGTCAGTAAGTCAGCTGGCTATACAGCTGGCTATCTGGTTAAGTTAGCTAGTTAAGTCAGCTGGCTAGTCACCTGCCTAGGTAGGTAACTAGCTAAATAAAGTCAGCTGGCTAGCAGGCTGGCTAGCTAATTATGTCAGTGATGTAAGTGATCTAGCTAGCTGTCTTGCTAGGTAGGTGACTAGCTAGTTAAACCAGCTTACTA
>NW_007041621.1:0-456 GCF_000164805.1 Carlito syrichta
GACCACAGTGGAATAAAAATAAACATTGACACCAACAAAGTCCCCCCAAAACCCCCAAAGTCATGGACACTAAACAGCATGATGCTAAACAACTCCTGAGTCAATGATGAAATCAAAACAGAGATCAAAGGATACCTGGAAGCAAATGAAAATGAAGAAACATCTTACCAAAATCTATGGGATGCCCTGAAAGCTGTAGTAAGAGGAGAATTTATATCCCTACAAATACACATGAAGAAAATGGAAGGAACACACATTAACAGCATAACAAGCCACCTAGGGAAGTGGGAAAAGCAAGACCACAAAAACCCTAATTTCAGCAGAAGAATCCAAATCACCAAAATAAAAAACCAAATCCAGGACATAGAAGACAAAAAGACAATACAAAAAAACATTGAAACAAAAAGCTGGTTCTTCAAAAGGATAAACAAGATCGATGGTCCCCTAGCTAGACTG
>NW_007041622.1:0-336 GCF_000164805.1 Carlito syrichta
ATATCCCTTTTCTGCTAGAAAGTTAAGAGTGAGTGCAGTGTCCGTTTGAGAATCAGCTAAGGAAGGGCTACACAGAAGGAGATAGTCCACATACTGAATAAGGGTGGATTTGGTAAGTGAGAGAGACTTAAGATCTGCTGCTAAGTTTTGACTGAACAGGTGGGGGCTATCTCGAAATCCTTGTGGCAGTACTGTCCAGGTGAGTTGTTGTGAATGGCGAGAGATGTTGGGTCAGTCCACGTGAACGCGAATATGTTTTGTGAGTCCGCTGCCAGAGGGACGGTGAAGAACGTGTCTTTAAGATCGAGGACTGAAAAGTGAGTGGCAGTCGGGGGA
>NW_007041623.1:0-724 GCF_000164805.1 Carlito syrichta
ATAGCTTAGCCAATTTCCTAAAGAATGTGGCCCAGTCCAAAGATCACACTGGGCCCTACAGGATGTGGCCCAGTCCAAGGTCCACGGTGGGCCACCTTTTGGAACAATAGACTACAATCTCTTAACAAAATGGCTATTCCAAAGTCCTATATATCTATCCTAATTTCTATGAAAGTTTTCCAATTCTTAATTCTAATATATAAAGCTGATTAGCAGCAGCAAAGCTTCTAAAACCTAAATGTAAACTGTAAATGTACTAAGGCCAAAACTTCGATAGTAGAAAGTGGAGACAATGAAATTTCTAAAGTTAACTATATTCTTATTAAACCTAAAAATATTATGATTGATTATGTTTGAACTAACATGATTCGTAGCATGACCTATTCTACAATACCTTCTATGAATAAAATAAATTCAATTTCTATAACAGGTGGAAAAAAGACCTTACACTAACTGTAGCTAAAGCCGGCCCAAAAGAATGCAGCCCAGTCCAAAGTACGTGCTGGGCTCTCAGGAATGTGGCCCAGCCCAAACTCTGTGCTGGGCCACTCTTGATAATCATCTATACTATTGAAAAGCTGAAAACAGCTCTCCAGAAGTATATACTAATTCTACAAATATTCTTTTAAATCTTATAAAGAAGCTTGTACCGTATAAAAGGTTACCAAATGTGACCTGAATTTGAATTATATCTAATACCTAAGCTGAAACCACAGTTTATGGG
>NW_007041624.1:0-329 GCF_000164805.1 Carlito syrichta
CATTTAGGCTAATAATTGAAATGCAAGAGTTGATCCCTGTCATAAGGTTCTTACAGAGTTATTCTTGTTTGTTTGTTTTCTTTCTTTGTGTTCTGGAGTTGGCTCATGTGTGTTTTTAATCTTTTGCCTGTACTCTTGTGAAGAACGTTGTTTTTATTTTTTCCTTTTCTTCTGTGTTCAGTACTTTCTTAAGTGTTTCTTGTAGTGGTGGTCTGGTGGCGGCGTAGGTTCTTAGGGACTGGATATCTGGAAAAGATTTCAATTCTCCCTCACTAATGAAGCTTAGTTTGGCTGGGTAGGTTATTCTTGGTTGAAATTGTTTCTCTTTT
>NW_007041625.1:0-808 GCF_000164805.1 Carlito syrichta
GGTCTGACAAAGGCTTAACATCCTGGATCTACAAGGAACTCAAACGTGCTGAAAAAATAAAAACAGACAACCCCATTATAAAATGGGCAAAAGATATGAACAGACACTTCACAAAGGAAGACAACCAAGCAGCCAACATGAAGAAATGTTCAACCTCACTAATCATCAGGGAGATGCAAATCAAAACCGCACTGAGATACCACCTAACCCCAGTCAGAATGGCAATTATCAACAAGTCATAAAATAACAGCTGCTGGAGAGGGTGTGGTGAAAAGGGAACACTTCTACACTGTTGGTGGGAGTGTAAACTAGTGCAACCTCTGTGGAAAGCAGTGTGGCGATTCCTAAAATCTCTAAATACCAACCTCCCATATGACCCTGCAATCCCCCTACTGGGAATATATCCTGAAGAACACAAATCACTCTATAAAAAAGGTACCTGCACATGCATGTTTATCACAACGTTGTTCACAATAGCAAGAACCTGGAAACAACCATTCTGCCCATCAAAAGAGGACTGGATTTAAAAAATGTTGTACATATACACGATGGAATACTACACAGCCATAAAAAAGAACAAAATCATGAATTTCGCTGCAACCTGGATGGAACTAGAGTCTATAATACTGAGTGACCTCTCACAGAAACAAAGATCCGAGTATCACATGTTCTCACTCATATAATGGACCTTAAACATCCAATGCATACTATAAGAAATGGCTGACAGTACTGGGAAACTATGGTGGGGGGAGATGGGATTAACAGTAGCAAATATCTGTCTGGAACGGGAACACCCCATATCAACAGG
>NW_007041626.1:0-650 GCF_000164805.1 Carlito syrichta
ACCTGCTGGGCTCTGGCGATCCTTCTGCCTCAGCCTTCCGAGTAACCGGAATTACAGGCGTGCGCTACCATGCCAGGCTAATTTTTTTGATTTATTGTAGAGATGAGGTCTCGCGTGAGCCCGCGGGCTCAGGCAATCCACTCACCTGAGCCTCCCAAAGGCATGGGATTACAGGCTGAGCCACCGAGCCCAGCTTGGAAATCAAATCATTCTATTCAAAATAAATAACTGCACACACATGTTTATTGCAGCATTATTCACAATAGCAAAAAAAAAGGAACCAACCGTGCTGACCATCAAAAGCGGACTGGATAAAATAAATGTGGTTCACATACATGTGGAATATTATTTAGCCATAAAGAAGAACAAAATTATGAATTTCACAGCAACTTGAATCGACTTAGTGTCTATAATACTCAGTGATCTACCACAGAAATAAAGAACCAAGGACCACATGTTCTCACACATAGCAGAATTTGAACATTTATCATAATATTTTAAGAAGGCAATCGACAGTAGAGAGACATTGCCAGGGGAAAGAGGGGGACACATAACTTCAATAACGGTACCTGATCTCAATCAGGCAAAGTGGGAACCAAAGGGAGACCCAAACTTTACCTGTAAGATGACTACTTATCTCCCTAATTCTG
>NW_007041627.1:0-2407 GCF_000164805.1 Carlito syrichta
GCTTCTGCTTCGTCTTCGGCTTTTTCTGCTTCTGCTTCTGCTTCTGCTTGTGCTTCTGCTTCTGCTTCTTCTGCTTCTGCTTCTGCTTCTTCTGCTTCTGCTTCTGTTTCTGCTTTTTCTTCTTCTGCTTCTTCTGCTTCTGATTCTGTTTCTGCTTTTGCTGCTTCTGCTTCATCTGCTTCTGCTTCTTCTTCTGCTTCTTCTGCTTCTTCTTCTGCTTCTGCTTCTTCTTCTTCTTCTTCTTCTTCTTTTTGTGCTTCTTCTGCTTCTGCTTCTTCTTCTTCTCCTTCTTCTTCTGCTTCCTCTTCTGCTTCTTCTGCTTCTTCTTCTGCTTCTTCTGCTTCTTTTTCTGCTTCTTCTGCTGCTTCTTCTGCTTCTTCTTCTGCTTCTTCTTCTGCTTCTGCTTCTGCTTCTTCTTCTGCTTCTTCTTGTGCTTCTTCTCTTTCTGCTTATGCTTCTGTTTCTGCTTTTGCTTCTGCTTTTTCTGCTTCTGCTGCTGTTTCTGCTTTTGCTTCTTCTGGTTCTGCTTCTGCTTCTTCTGCTTCGTCTGCTGCTTCTGCTGCTGGACTGCAGCTGCTTCTGCTTCTGCTTCTTCTGCTTCTGCTTCTGCTTCTGCTTGTGCTTCTGCTTCTGCTTCTTCTGCTTCTCCTTCTGCTTCTTCTGCTTCTGCTTCTGCTTCTTCTGCTTCTTCTTCTTCTTCTGCTTCTGCTTCTGCTTCTTCTGCTTCTTCTGCTTCATCTTCTTCTTCTTTTTCTTCTTATTCTTCTTCTTCCTCTCCTTCTTCTCCTTCTTCCTCTGCTTCTGCTTCTTCTGCTTCTTCTGCTTCTGCTTCTGCTTCTGCTTCCGCTTCTGCTTCTGCTGGTTCTGCTGCTGCTTCTCCTGCATCTGCTGCTTCTGCTGCTTCTTCTTCTGCTTCTTCTTCTTCTGCTTTTGCTGCTTCTGTTGCTTCTGCTTCTGCTTCTGCTTCTGCTTCTGCTTCGGCTTCATCTGCTTCTTCTGCTTCTGCATCTGTTTCTGCTTGTGCTTCTGCTTCTGCTTCTTCTGCTTCTGCTTCTGCTTCTGCTTCTTCTGCTTCTGCTTCTGTTTCTGCTTTTGCTTCTTCTGCTTCTTCTGCTTCTGCTTCTTCTTCTTTTTCTGCTTCTTCTTCTGCTTCTGCTTCTGCTTCTTCTTCTACTTCTGCTTCTGCTTCTTCTCCTTCTTCTTCTTCTTCTTCTCCTCCTGCTTCTGCTTCGTCTTCGGCTTTTTCTGCTTCTGCTTCTGCTTCTGCTTGTGCTTCTGCTTCTGCTTCTTCTGCTTCTGCTTCTGCTTCTTCTGCTTCTGCTTCTGTTTCTGCTTTTTCTTCTTCTGCTTCTTCTGCTTCTGATTCTGTTTCTGCTTTTGCTGCTTCTGCTTCATCTGCTTCTGCTTCTTCTTCTGCTTCTTCTGCTTCTTCTTCTGCTTCTGCTTCTTCTTCTTCTTCTTCTTCTTCTTTTTGTGCTTCTTCTGCTTCTGCTTCTTCTTCTTCTCCTTCTTCTTCTGCTTCCTCTTCTGCTTCTTCTGCTTCTTCTTCTGCTTCTTCTGCTTCTTTTTCTGCTTCTTCTGCTGCTTCTTCTGCTTCTTCTTCTGCTTCTTCTTCTGCTTCTGCTTCTGTTTCTTCTTCTGCTTCTTCTTGTGCTTCTTCTCTTTCTGCTTATGCTTCTTTTTCTGCTTTTGCTCCTGCTTCTTCTGCTTCTGCTGCTGCTTCTGCTTTTGCTTCTTCTGCTTCTGCTTCTGCTTCTTCTGCTTCGTCTGCTGCTTCTGTTTTTCTGCTTCTTCTGCTTCTGCTTCTTCTGCTTCTGCTTCTGCTTCGTCTTCTGCTTCTTCTACTGCTTTTGCTACTTTTTTGCTTCTGCTGCTTCTGCTTCTGCTGCTTCTCCTTCTTCTTCTTCTTCTTCTTCTCCTTCTTCTTCTTCTTCTTCTGCTTCCTCTTCTGCTTCTTCTGCTTCTTCTTCTGCTTCTTCTGCTGCTTCTTCTGCTTCTTCTGCTGCTTCCTCTGCTTCTTCTTCTGCTTCTTCTTCTGCTTCTTCTTCTGCTTCTGCTTCTGCTTCTTCTTCTGCTTCTTCTTGTGCTTCTTCTGTTTCTGCTTATGCTTCTGTTTCTTCTTTTGCTTCTTCTGCTTCTTCTGCTTCTGCTTTTTCTTCCTTTTCTGCTTCTTCTTCTGCTTCTGCTTCTGCTTCTTCTTCTACTTCGGCTTCTGTTTCTTCTGCTTCTTCTTCTTCTTCTTCTCCTACTGCTTCTGCTTCTCCTCCTGCTTCTGCTTCTTCTTCTTCTTCTACTGCTTCTGCTTCGTCTTCTTCTACTTCTGATTCTGCTTCTTCTTCTTCTTCTACTGCTTCTGCTTCTTCTTCTTCTTCTTCTTCTTCTTCTTCTTCTTCTTCTTCTTCTTCTT
>NW_007041627.1:3830-4169 GCF_000164805.1 Carlito syrichta
TCTGCTTCTTCTGCTTCTGCTTCTTCTTCTACTTCTGCTTCTTCTTCTGCTTCTGCTTCCGCTTCTGCTTCTTCTGCTTCTTCTTCTTCTTCTTCTGCTGCTTCTGCTGCGTCTTCTTCTTCTTCTTCTTCTTCTTCTTCTTCTTCTTCTGCTGCTGCTGCTGCTGCTTCTGCTTTTACTTCTTCTTCTTCTGCTTCTTCTGCTTCTGCTTCTTCTGCTTCTGCTTCTTTTTCTGCTTCTGCATCTTCTTCTGCTTCTGCTTCTTCTTCTGCTTCTGCATCTTCTTCTTCTTCATCTTCTTCTTCTTTTTCCTCTTCTTCTTCTTCTTCCTCCTCCTGC
>NW_007041628.1:0-634 GCF_000164805.1 Carlito syrichta
AATTCCAGAAAATGAGAACTCCTAGAATAGGATTTCCTTTTAATTCTCAGAAGATGCCCTGATATTTACTGTCGATTTGTATCCCAAATTCAGTATATCAAAAGACAGATGCCCAGAAGTTTCCTAGGTTCGTGGATTCCATGATTCCTGGTTACCATTAAAAGCACATATTAAACATTTGGCAAGTGCAAAACCCTTGTCACTTCTCAAAATAAAAAGAGACATTGAAGGGGAAGGATTACAGAATTCACCTTAAGACCAGAGTTACATCCAAATATGGCAAGAAGATTCCTTTTCTCTTGGAATCTGGCCTTAGGTGTTCTGAGGAACCTAACAGACTTGGAGTGCCCCATACCATTTACAACTTTTAAGAGGACCAGAGTGTTTCTGGAGTCCTGAAATGACCAATTCATAATATCCGAATGCTAAATTGCTCTGAAACATTTGGGGAGATCGAAGAGCTGTTTCTTGTTTTTCCCATAGCAGACAACCTGGGAATTCTTTGGATTGAGGGCACGTACAACAATGATTCTTTATTCGTATTTAGTAGGAGGCCATGTTGTTGGGAGCCAACATATGTAACCACACAGCTGAGGCCTATGAAGGCCTATTCAGAAGGTCGCCTTGGAGACAA
>NW_007041629.1:0-328 GCF_000164805.1 Carlito syrichta
TTCCATTCCATTCGTCTCCATTTCATTCCACTCCATTCCTCTGCATTTCATTTCAGTCCATTCTTCGGCATTTCATTCCATTCCATTCCACACCATTCCAATCCATTCCTCTCTAGTCCATTCCATTCCTATCCAATCCATTCCATTCCATGCCATTCCATTCCACCTCATGCCATTCCAATCTACTCCATTCCATTTCTCTACATTCCATTCCTCTCCCTTCCATACCATTCCACTCCATTTCATTCCTTTGAAATGCTCTTTATTATATTCCATTCCATTCCATTCCATCAATCCCTATTTCATTCCTCTCCATTCCATTCCACTC
>NW_007041630.1:0-882 GCF_000164805.1 Carlito syrichta
GAGAGGGAGGGAATAGAGAGAGAAGGGAGAGACAAGTGTCCTCTCAAATTATCAGGAACATGCATAATACATCAACATGGATCAGACTTATCCTCATCTAAGTATATCATAAATGTCAGGCAAGGCCATCTCCTCTTCTCTTTCACTTTGATTGAGTGAAACTTGGAAGGGCTATGAAGGCTGTAGGTGCTTTTAAAAAATGGGGTAACAGTGGCTGAATTGTCCTCAGTATAGTTGATCCTACCCATTAAATGCCTTTTAAAGTCTCACTTTCATGTCCCATTTCAGAAGAAAAACACGGGAAGCAGCCTTTATTACAAACCTCTTTGTAAATATAATTTTCTGAACTTCCTGCAATGCTAAGACTTCCGTCGTCTCACTGATCTTTTTTGGCAAGGTCTTTTGAGGTGCTGGGAGCTCACAGGGGGACGGGACAGGTAAAACCCTTAAGGCAAAGGCTCTCTCACCATCAACCTTCTTTTGGAGAAGCAAATATTTCGTTGCACTATGGTTTTTAAAACTATGACCTCTGACTATTTCAGGAAAGTCAAGCTTAATTTTTTTCATAAATTGAATTATATTTGTATAATTCACTAAAGTATTTACTATTTACAGATAGCAAATAGTAAATCAGCAAGCAGTTACTTGCTTTTGCAAAACAGTCTCTCACAGGATGTCCCTTCTCCTGTCCTTGAGAGAGTGTGCACATAGAGAGGTGTACCTGGTGCCCGCCCGGCCTTTCTCCTCTGTTATTAAGTTGCACAGTGCCTGCATGTCCAACCTGCCAGAGACCCTCTACAGAGTTCTGGGACCACCTCCAGGCGATAGTAAGCAGCAATGAGATTCTTGAAAAGGGGCCAGATGGAAAACACAGTGACAGCC
>NW_007041631.1:0-770 GCF_000164805.1 Carlito syrichta
AACAAGACCCCTATCTGTCTCCATAAACAAAAATTACTTTAAATGGATCAGAGACCTAAATGTAAAAGTCTCAAACCATAAGAACCTTAGAAAATGAAGGACATACCCTCATGGAAATTGTAACTGGCATCCAATTCCTAAACAAAACTCGAAACCCACAGGCCATATGGGATAAGATAGACAAGTGGGACCTCATTAAACTGACAAGTTTCTGCAGAGACAAAGAAACCATCAAGAGAGCAGGAAGACAGCCTACAGACTGGGAAAAAGTATTTGCCAACTCCAGGTCTGACAAAGGCTTCACATCCTGGATCTACAAGGAACTCTAACATGCTGAAAAGAAAAAAACAAACAACCCCATTATAAAGTGGGCAAAAGATATGAACAGACACTTCACAAAGGAAGACATCTGAGCAGCCAACAGACACATGAAGAAATGCTCAACCTCATTAATCATCAGGGAGATGCAAATCAAAACCACACTGAGATACCACCTAACTCCAGTCAGAATGGCAATTATCAACAACTCAAAAAATAACAGCTGCTGGAGAGGGTATGGCAAAAAGGGAACACTTCTACACTGTTGGTGGGAGTGTAAACTAGTGGAACCTCTGTGGAAACCAGTGTGGCGATTCCTAAAAGCTCTAAATATCAACCTCCCATATGACCCTGCAATCCCCTTACTGGTAATATACCCTGAAGAACTCAAATCACTCTATAAAAAAGATACCTGCACACGAATGTTTATTGCAGCATTGTTCACAATAGCA
>NW_007041632.1:0-641 GCF_000164805.1 Carlito syrichta
CCCTCTAGTATCAATAAGCCAGAACAAGAAATAAAAGTGGTTGAGGCCAGGTATGGAGGCCCACACTGGTAACTTAGGAAGGCTGAGGCAAGAAGGTTGCCTGAGACCAAGAGTTTTGAGACCAGTCTGGGCAATATAACAAGACCTCATCTCTACAAAAAAAAAAAAAAATCAATACATTATCCAGGTGTTGTGACATGCAGCTGTAGTCCAGGCTTCTCAGGAGGCTGAGATGGGAGGATTGTCTGAGACCCCGATGTTGAAGCTGTAGTGAACCATGATTGGGCCACTGCACTCTAGCCTGGGTGACAGAGAGAGGCTCTGACTCACAAAAACCAATAAATAATAAACAAATAAAGAGGACTGAATGGGTAAAACCCTGCAGTGTGGGGATAGGTCAAACCAGCAGAGGTCACAGGGTCTCTGCCACTGGAAGGCTGATGTGGGGACATGCAGCACCCAGGTGCCAGGAAGGTCAGGCCAAGGGACCCAATATACAAAAGTCACCCAACAAAGTACCCAGAAGAGGAAAAGGCCACAGCCCAATTCCAGGAAGAGCCTCTCTGTGGCACGGGGGTGGCCCCTGGGACCTGCAGCGTGGCTAGATTATTTCTGGGGTGCCAGGTTACCCTGAGCCTCCT
>NW_007041633.1:0-728 GCF_000164805.1 Carlito syrichta
GGGGGGCTCTCGATGGCGGGGCGGGAGGGCTGGGGGGACACTGAGGCGCGGAGCGCTGCGAGGGGCTGGGCGGGAAACCGAGTCACGGCACGGCCAGAGGGGCCGGGAGGGAAACCGAGTCACGGCAGGCCGAGAGGTCCGGGAGGGAAACCGAGTCACAGCGGCTCAGAGGGGCCGGGAGGGAAACTGAGTCACAGCGGCTCAGAGGGGCCAGAGGGGAAACCGAGTCACAGCGGCTCAGAGGGGCCGGGAGGGAAACCAAGTCACGGCAGGTCGAGAGGTCCGGGAGGGAAACCGAGTCACGGCACGGCCAGAGGGGCCGGGAGGGAAACTGAGTCACGGCAGGCCGAGAGGTCCGGGAGGGAAACCGAGTCAGCGGCTCAGAGGGGCCGGGAGGGAAACTGAGTCACGGCAGGCCAAGAGGTCCAGGAGGGAAACCGAGTCACCGCGTGCCCGGAGGTCCAGGAGGGAAACCGAGTCAGCGGCTCAGAGGGGCCGGGAGGGAAACCGAGTCACGGCAGGTCGAGAGGTCCGGGAGGGAAACCGAGTCACAGCGGCTCAGAGGGGACAGAGGGGAAACTGAGTCACGGCATGCCGAGACCCAGAAGGGAAACCGAGTCAGCAGCTCAGAGGGGCCGGGAGGGAAACCGAGTCACAGCGGCTCAGAGGGGCCGGGAGGGAAACCGAGTCACAGCGGCTCAGAGGGGCCGGGAGGGAAACCGAGTCAC
>NW_007041633.1:1616-2449 GCF_000164805.1 Carlito syrichta
GGGCCGTGTCTACACCCCAGTCCATGTCTCCACTTCAGTCTGTGTCTCCGTCCCAGTCCATGTCTATACCTGGGCCGTGTCTACACCCCAGTCCGTGTCTCCACCTCGGTTCGTGTCTACACCCCAGTCCGTGTCTCCACCTCGGTCCGTGTCTACACCCCAGTCCATGTCTCCACCTCGGTTCGTGTCTACACCCCAGTCCATGTCTCCACCTCGGTCCGTGTCTATACCCGGTCCATGTCTCCAACTGGTCCAAGTCTACACCGCAGTCCACGTCTACACCTCGATCTGTGTCTCCACCTGGTCCAAGTCTACACCCCAGTCCATGTCTCCACCCAGTCCAAGTCTCCACCCGGTCCAAGTCTACACACCGGTCCACGTCTACACCTCGATCTGTGTCTCCACCCGGTCCAAGTCTACACCCCAGTCCACGTCTACACCTCGATCTGTGTCTCCACCCGGTCCAAGTCTACACCCCAGTCCGTGTCTCCACTTCAGTCCGTGTCTCCGTCCGAGTCCATGTCTAGACCTGGGCCGTGTCTACACCCCAGTCCACGTCTACACCCTGGGCCATGTCTACACCCTAGTCCTTGTCTACACCTCAGTCCGTGTCTCTGTCCCAGTCCATGTCTATACCTGGGCCATGTCTACACCGCAGTCCGTGTCTACACCTCGGTCTGTGTCTCCACCCGGTCCAAGTCTACACCCCAGTCCACGTCTACCTTCAGTCCGTGTCTCCGTCCCGGTCCACGTCTCCACCCGGTCATGTCTCTACCTGGACCATGTCTCTACTCTGGCTCATGTCTACACCCAGCCCATGTCTACACCCAGCC
>NW_007041634.1:0-468 GCF_000164805.1 Carlito syrichta
AGAATCATTTATTTCTTCCAAAATCCTGACCTGAATGTGTTATGGTTTGCTTTATTAATGATTGCCAGTCTTACAAGGGGTATGTGGCAGTTCAAATTGGTTTAATTTCCATTTTTTAATGATGAGTAAGTGTCTGCTCTCTGCCGTATCTCTTCTTATGAAAAGTGTCCAATCACGTATTTTGTACACTTTTCAAAGGGAATGTTTGTCTGATTTTTCTGAGTGTTTGAGTTTCTTGTAGATCCTAAAGGTAATACCTCTTTAGTGATATGTAGCTGGAGAATCGTTTTGCCCATTCTATAGGCTGTATCCCTGCCCTTCTGATGGTTTCTTTTGTTTTGAAGTATATTAATTTGATGAGATCCCAGTGGTCTTACTTTCATCTCAAGGCATTGGTATTTAGGGCGCTGAAGAGGAATTAGTTCCCAATTCCAGTTTCCCTAATGGTGTCTCCTGCGTGTAATAAGA
>NW_007041635.1:0-2792 GCF_000164805.1 Carlito syrichta
ATGTAATGGAGAGGAAGGGAATGGAGAAGAGTGGTCTGCAATGGAATGCAATGGAAAGCAGTGTAATGGAATGGCATGGAGAAGAAAGGGATGGAATGGAGAGGAATGGAATCAATAGGAATGAAGTGGTATCGAGAGAAATAGAATGCAATGACGAGGAATGTAATGGAATGTAGTAGAGTGGAATGAATTGAAAAGGAGAGGAAAGGAATGGAGAGGAATGGAATAGTGCATTGAAATGTAATAGAATTTACAGGAATTGAAAGGAAAGGAATGGAATGTAATGGAAAGAATGCAATGGAATACAGGAATGGAATGGAATGTGGGGGAATGGAATAGACAGGAATGGAATGGTGTTCAATGGATTAGAATTTAGTGGAATGGAATATAATCAAAAGGAGAGGAATGAATTTGAATGGAGTGGAATAAAACGGAATGGAGAGGAATGAAATGGAGGTGAATTAAACGGAGTGGAATGGACTAAAACACAATGAAATGCAGTGGAAAGGAATGCAATGGAATGAAAGGAAGAAGAATGGAATGGAATGGATTGGAATGGAATGGATTGGAATGGAATGGGATAGAAATGAATGGAACGGAAAGGAGAGGAAGGTACTGGAATGTTATATAGTGGAATGCAATTAAATGGAGATGAATGGAATGGAAAGGAATGGAGTGGAAAGGCATGCAATGGAATGGAATGGAATGGAGTGGAATGGAATGGAAAGGATACGAATGGAATGGAGAGGAATGGAATGAGGTGGAATGAAATCAGATGTTGACGAATCCAATGGTAAGGAATAGAAAGAACTGAAAAAGATTGAAAGGAATTTAGAGGAATGGAATGGAAAAGAATGTAATGGACAGAAGAGAAAGGGAATGGAATGCAGAAGAGTGGAATGCAATGGAGAGAAATCGAATATAATGAAGAGGAAGGAAATGGAGAACAGTGGAATGGAAGGGAAAGCAATGGAGAGCAATGGAATGCCATGGAATGGAGAGGAATGGAATGGAATGAAGAGGAATGGTGAGGATTGGAGTTGAATGGAATGGAATAGAGAGTAATGGAATAAAATTGAAAGGACAGGATAGGCGAGGAATGGAATGAATTGGAACGTAACACAGAAGAATGGTATGGAGAGTAATGGCATGGAATCCGGAGGAATGGAATGAAGTAGAATGGCATGGAATGGAATGGAATGGATAGGAATGGAATACAGAGTAATGGAATGGAAAAGAAAGGAAAGTTGATGAAAGCACTAAAATGGAATGTAGTGGAAGACAATGGAATGGACAGAAATGGAATAGGGAAGAAAGAAATAGAGAAGAATGGAATGGAAAGGAATGGAGAAGAATAGCATGGAATGGAATGGCTGGGGATGGAATGGAATGGAGCTGAATAAAATTGAAGAGTAGTGGAAAGGAGAGGAATAGAATGGAGAGAAATAGAGTGGAGAGGAATGGAGTAGAAAGAAATAGATTGGATGGAAAGGAGAAGAAAGGAATGGAAAGGAAAGTAGTGAAATGGAATGGAAGGAGAGAATTGGAATGCAGAGGAATGGAATGGAGAGGAATGGAATGGAGTAAACTGGAATGGAGTGGAGGAGAGTGTAATATAATGGAGATTAATGGAATGGAAAGGAATGGAATGGAGAGTAATGGAATCTAGACAAATAGAATGGATTGCATTGGAATGGAAAAGAATTGTAGGGAGAGGAATTGAAGGAAAATACAATGAATCAAATAATAAGGACTGGAAACGAATGAAAAGAGATGGAATGGAATTTAGAGGGATGTGATGGAGAGGAATGAAATGGAAAATTCGAATCGATAAGTATGGAATGGAACAGAATGGAGAGGAAAGGAAAGGAGTAAAATGGAATGGAATGAGGAATGGAATGGAAGGGAGAGGAATGAATTGGACTGGAATGGAATGGAGTGGAATGCAATGGAATGGAATAAAATAGAATGGAATGGAGTGGAATAGGATGGAATGGAAAGAATGCAATGGAATACAGGAATGGAATGGAATGGTGAGGAATGGATTGAAGAGGAATGGAATAGAGTGCAATGGATTGGAATTGAATGGAATGGTATGGAATCGAATGGAGAGAAATGGATTTGGATGGTATGGAATAAAATGGAATGGAGAAGTATGAAATGGAGATGATTAAATGGAATGGAATAGAACGGAATGGAAGAAAATATAATGAAATGGAATGGAGTGAAATGAAGAGGAATGTAAAGGTAAGGAATGGAATGATTGGAATGAAATGGATTGGCAAGGAATTGAATGGATAGAAATGGAATAGAGATAAATGGATTGGTGAGAAGTGGAGTAGAGAGAAATGGAAAGGAGAAGAATGGAATGGAATTGAATGGAATGGTATCGAGAGGAATGAATGGAAAGGAATGGAAACGAATGGCATCGATGGAATGCATTGAAATGGAGAGGAATGGAATGGATAGGAATGGAATGGAACCGAATGCAATGGAAAGGAATGGAGAGGAATGGAGAGGAATGGAATGCAATGGAAAGGAATGGAAAGACGAGGAAAAGAATGGAGAGGAATGGTTTGGAAAGGAATGAAATTGAATGGAGAATAAATAGCAGAAAGGAATAGAAGGGAATGGAATGCAGAGGAATGGAATGGAATGGAATGCAATCGAATGGAGATTAATGAAATGGAGAGGCATGGAATAGAGTGAAATAGAATGGTGAAGAAGGGAATGTAAGAAATTTGCCTGGAAAGCAATGGAGACAAATGGAATGGAATGGAATGGAGTTCAAT
>NW_007041635.1:3446-8463 GCF_000164805.1 Carlito syrichta
GAAGAGTGAACTGAAATGGAATACAATGGAATTTTAATGGTATGAAGAGGAATGGATTGGAAAGGAATAGAGAGGTATAGCATGGAATGGAATGCCTGGGAATAGAATGGAATGGAGATGAATAGAATGGAGAATAATGTAATGGAGAGGAATAGAACGGAGAGGAATAGAATGGAGAGAATTGGAGTAGAAAGTAATATAATGGAATGGAATGGAGAAGAAAGGAGTGGAAAGGGAAGTAGTGGAGTGGAATGGAATGGAGACGAATGGAATAGAGTGCAATGGAATGGAATGTAGAGGAATCCAAAGGTAAAGAAAGGAAAGGAATCTAAAAAGAAGGAATGGAATATAGAGGAATGGAATGGAAAAGAATTAAATGGAGAAAAAAGGAAGGAAATGGAATGCATAAGAGTGGAATGGAATGGAAAGAAATGGAATATAATGAAGTGAAATGGAATGGAATAGCAGAATGTAATGGGATGCAATAGAATGTAATGGAACGCAGAGGAAGGGAATGAAAAGAAATGGAGAAGAATGGTATGGAATGGAATGGCTGGGTTTGGAATGGAATGGAGGTGAATAGCAGGTAGAGTAATGAAATGGAGAAGAATAGGATGGAGAGGAACAGAATGGAGAGGATTAGAGTAGAAAGGAATAGAATGCAATTAAATGGAAAGTAAAGGAGTGGAGTGGAATTGAATGCAGGGTATTGGAATGGAGAGGCGTGGAGTAGAGTAAAATGGAATGGAATAGAATGAAATTGAATGGAGAGGAATGGAATGCAATAAAGTGGAATGGAATGGAATGGAATGGAGAGTAATGCAATGGAGAGGAATTAAAAAGAAATTAATGAAATGGAACTGAATTGAAAGAAAGGAAATGTAGTGAAATGGAATGCAGAGGAATAGAGTGGAGGAAAATGAAGAGGAATGGAACAGAATCAATGGAATGGAGAGGAAAGAAAGGAAAGGAATGTAATGGAGTGTTAAGAAATTGAATGTAAGTGAGATAAATGGAAAGGAAAGGAATGAAATAGAAAGGAATGGAATGGAATGCAGAGGAATTGAATAGAGAGGAAAGGAATGCAGTGGAATGTAATGGAATTGAATAGAATAGAATGGAATGGAGAGAAATGGAATTGATAGGAAAGGAATGTAGGAAAATGGAATGAAGAGTAGTGGAAAGCTATGGGATTGAAGGGAGAGTAGTGGAGAGGAATGAAATAGAATAGAGTGCAATGGAATGAAGAGGAATGGAATGGAGAGAAATTGAAAGGATACGAATGGAATGGAAGGGAATTTAATGGAGAAGCATGCAGTGGAAAGTAAACAATAGAAAGGAATAGATAGGAATGGAATTGAGTGGAATGGAATTGAGTGGAATGGAAAGGAATGGTGAAGAATGGAATGGAATGGAGTGGAATGCTTTGGAATTGAATGGAATGGTATGGAATCAAAAGGATAGGAATGGATTGGGATGTGAGAAATAAAATGAATTGGAGTGAAATGTAAAGGAGATGAATTAAGTGGAATGGAGAGGAACAGAATGGAATAAAATATAGTGAAATGGAATGGATGGGTGTCGAATGGAGTGAAACGAAGAGTAATGGAAAAGAAAGGAATGGATTGGAATAGTATTGAATGGAGAGGAATACAATGGAGAGAAATGGAATAGAGAGAAATGGAAAGGAGAGGAATGGAATAGAATGGACAGGAATGAAATCGAAGGAATAGAATGGTATCAAGAGGAATGAATGGAAAGGAATGGAATAGAGTGGAATGCATAGAAATGGAGAGGAATGGAATGGATAGGAATGGAATGGAACCGAATAGAATGGAAAGGAATGGAGAGGAATTGAATGCAATGGAAAGGTATGGGAAGAAGAGGAATAGAATGGAGAGGAATGGAATGGAAAGGATTGAAAGAGAATGGGGAAGAAAGGACTGGAAAGGAATATAAGGGAATGGGATGCAGAGAAATTGAATGGAGACCAAAGGAGTGGAAAGGAATAGAAGAGAATGGATGCAGAGGAATGGAATGGAATGGAATGCAATCGAATTAAGATTAATGGAATGGAGGGGAATGGAGTGGAGTGAAATAGAATGGTGACGTATGGAATGGAAGGAAAATGCTTCGAGAGCAATGAAGACGAATGGAATGGAATGGAGTGCAATGGAATAAAGACGAATGGAATGGAGAGGAATGGAATAGAGAGGAATTGAATGGATAGGAATGGAATAGAATGAAATGGAATGGAAAGGAATGGAGTGGCAAGGAATACAATGGAATGGGATGGAGAGGAATAGAATGGAATGGAATGGAGATGAGTGGAATGGAGAGGAATGGAATTCAGTGTAATGGAATGAAATGGAGAGGAATCCAAAGGTAAGAATGGAAAGGAATTTAAAAACTTGGAACGGAAAATAGAGGAATGGAATGGAAATGAATGAAATTTAGAGAAAAGAAAAGCAATGGAACGCAGAAGAGTGGAAAGAAATGGAAAGAAATGGAATATAATGAAGAGGAATGGAATGGAGAAGAGTGGAGTGAAATGGGATTGAATGGAATGTAATGGAATGAAGAGGAATGGAGTGGAAAGTAATGGAGAGGAATAGCATGGAACAGAATGCCTGGGAATGGAATGCAATGGAAATGAATAGAATGGATAATAGTGGAATGGGGAGGAATAGAACGGAGAGGAATAGAATGGAGAGGATTGGAGTAGAAAGGAATACAATGGAATGGAATGGAGAAGAAAGGATGGAAAAGGAAGTATTGGAGTGGAAAGGAATGAAGAGGAATGGAAAGGAGTGGAATGGAATGGAATGAAAGGGAATCCAAAGGTAAGGAATGGAAAGGAATTTAAAACATGGAATAAAAATAGATGAATGGAATGGAAAAGAATGAAATGGAGAGAAAAGGAAGAGAAGGGAATGCAGAAGATAGCAATGGAATGGAATGAAATGCAATATAATAAAGAGGAATGGTATGGAATAGTGGGATTCAATAGAATGCAATGGAATGGAATGGAATGGAGAGGAATGGAATGAAAAGGAATGAGAGGAATGGTATGGAATGGAATGGCTGGGAATGGAATGGAATGGAGATGAATAGCATGGAGAGTAAAGGAATGGAGAGGAATAGATTGGGGAGGAATAGCATGGAGAGAATTGGAGTAGAAAGGAATATAATGCAATGAAATGGAAAGTAAAGGAGTGGAGTGGAATGGAATGCAGTGGTTTGGAATGAAGCGACATGGAATAGAGTATAATGGAATGGAATGGAATGGAAAGGAATGGAATGCAATAAAATTGAATAGAATGGAATGGAGGGGAATGGAATGGAGACAAATTAAAGGGAAAGGAATGGAATAGAAGTGAATGGAATGGAATGAAATGTAGTGAAATGGAATGCAGAGGAATGGAATGGAGGAATATGAAGAGGAATGGAACAGAATCAATGGAATGGAGAGGAATGGAAGGAAAGGAATGTAATGGAGTGGAAAGAAATTGAAGGGAAGCCAGAGAAATGGAAAGGAAAAGAAAGGAATGGAATGTAAAGGAATGGAATGGAATGGAATGCAGAGGAAAATAATTGAATACTGAGGAATGGAATGGAGAGGAAAGGAATGGAGTGGAATGCAATGGAATTGAGAGTTATGTAATGGAATGGAGAGAAATGGAATGGAGAGAAATGGAATGAAATGGAATTGATGGGAGAGTAATGGAGAGGAATGGAATAGAACGGAGAGCAATGGAATGAAGAGGAATGGAATAGAAAGGATTGGAATGGAGAGAAATTTAACTGATACGAATGGAATGGAAGGGAATTAAATGGAAAAGAATGCAGTGGATAGTATACAATGGAATGGAATTGATAGGACTGGAATGGAATTGAGTGGAAAGGAATGTAATTGTTAAGAATGCAATGGAGAGGAAAGGAATGGAGTGGAATGGAATCCAATGTAGACGAATGCATTGGTAAGGAATTGGAAAAGAATGAATGGAATTTAGAGGAATGGAAAGGAAACGAATGTAATGGAGAGAAAATTTTGGAATGGAATGCACAAGAGTTGATGGAATGGAGAGATATAGAGTGTAATGGAAAGGAAGGGAATGTGGAAGAGTGTTATGGAATAGAATGCAATGGAGAGCACTGTAATTGAATGGAATGGAGAAGAATGGGATGGAATGGAGAGGAATGCAATCGATTGGAATAAAGTATTGGAATGGAATAGAGAGGAATGGAATGGAGTTGAATGGATTAGAGTTTAATGGAATGGAATAGAATCGAATGGAGAGGAATGGATTGAAATGGAGTGTAATAAAAGGGAATGGAGAGGAATGAAATGGGGGTGAATTAAATAGAATGGAATGGAATGAAACAGTGAAATGGAATGAGAGGAGAGGAATGGAGTGAAATGAACAGGAATGGAATGGAATGCAGAGGAATGGAATGAAGAGAAATGCAACAGATTAGAATGAAATTGAATGGAGAGGAATGGAATAGAATGGAATCGAATGGCATTGAGAGGAATTGAATGGAAATGAATGGAACGGAAAGCAGAGAAAGGTACTGGAATGTAGTATAGTGGAATGCAATGAAATGGATATGAATGGGATGGAGAGGAATGCAGTGGAAAGGCATACAATGGAATGGAATGCAGTGGAATGGAATGGAATGGATAGGAATGGAATAGGAGGAATGGAATTGAGTGTAATGAATTCAAATGTAGGCGAATCCAATGATAGGGAATGAAGAGAATTGAAAAAGATTGAAAGTAATTTAGAGGAATAGAATGGAAAAGAATGTAATGGATAGAAAAGGAAGGAAATGAATGGAATGGAATGGAATGCAGAAGATTGGAATACAATAGAGAGAAATGGAATGTAATGGAGAAGAAGGAAATGGAGTACAGTGGAATGCAAGGGAAACCAATGGAATGTAATAAATGGAGGGGAATGGAATGGAATGAAGAGAAATGGTGAGGATTGGAGTTGAATGGAATGGAATAGAG
>NW_007041636.1:0-3787 GCF_000164805.1 Carlito syrichta
ACGGAATGGAATGGAATGGAATTTGATGTAATGGAATGCAATGGAGAGTAATGGAATTGAATGGAATGTAATGGATAGTAACGGAGTGGAATGGAATGGAGTGGAATGGAGGGGAATTTAATGAAGAGGAACAGAATTGAATGGAATGGAGAAAAATGGAATGGAATGGAGAGTAATGGAATGGGATGGAATTGAATGGGTTGGTTGGTAACGGAATGGAATGGAATGGAATGGAGAGTAATGGAATGGAATGGAATGGAGAGTAACGTAATGGAATGGGATGGAAGGGAAAGGAGAGTAACGGAATGAAATGGAATGGAATGGAGAGCCATGGAATGGAATGGAATGGAATGGAAGGGAATGGAATGGAGAGCAATGGAATGGAATGGAATCGAATCTAATTGAATGGAGTATAACGGAAGGGAATGGAATGGAATGGAGGGTAATGGAATGGGATGGAATGTAATGGAATGCTTAGTAACGGAATGAAATGAAATGGAATGGACTGTAACGGAATGCAATGGAATGGAGAGTAATGGAATGGAATGGAAGAAATGGAATTGAATAGAATGGAATGGAATGGAGTGTAACGGTATGGAATGGAGCGGAATGGAGTGGAATGGATTGGAAAGGACTGGAGAGTAATGAAATGGAATAGATTGGAATGGAGAGTAACAGAGTGAAAGGAATGGAATGGAAAGAAGAGTAACTAAATGTAATTAAGTGGAATGGAATGGAATTGAATGAAATGCAGAGTATTGGAATGGAATGGAATGGAGTGTAATGGAATGGAATGTAACGGATTGGAAATGGAAAGGTATGGCATGGAATGGAATGGATTGTAATGTACTGGAGAGTAACGAAATGGAATGGAATGAAATGGACAGTAACGGAATGGAGAGGAATGGGATAGAACGGAAGGGAATGGAAAGGAGAGTAACGGATTGGAATGGAATAGAATGGAATTGAATGGACTAGAGAGTAATGGAATGGTATGGAAATGAATGGAATGGCATGGAATGGAAAATAACGGTATGGAATGGAATGGAATGGAATGGAAAGGAAGGGAAAGTAACGGCATGAATGAAAGGAGTGGAATGGCATGGAATGGAATGCAATGGAGTGTAACGGAGTGGAAATGGAATGGAATGCAATGGCTTTGTAATGGAACGGAATGTAAAGTGACGGAATGGAATGGAAAAGAATGGAATCGAATGTATGGGAATGGACTGGAAAGAAACAAAATGGAATGGAATGGAGAGTAACGGAATAGAATGGAATGCAAAGGAATGGTATGGAATGGAATGGAGAGTAAAGCAATGGAAATTAATGGGATGGAATGGAATGGAATGGAGAATAACTGAATGGAATAGTATGTAATTTAATGGAATGGAATGCAATGGAGAGTAACAGAATTCCATGGAATATAATGATAGTAACGGAATGGAATGGAATGGAGGGGAACAGAATGGAGAGTAACAGAATGGAATGGAATGGAATTTAATAGAATGAATGGAATGGAAAGTAATGTAATGGAATTGAATTGGATGTAATGGAATGGAACAGAGGGTAACGGAATGGAATGGAAAGTTACAGAATGGAAAGAAATGGAAGAGCAAGTAACAGAATGCAAATTTATGGAGAGTAACGGAATGAAGTAAAATGGAAGGGAATGAAGAGTAACGGAATGCAATAGTATGGAATGATGAAAAAACGAATGGAATGAAATGGAGTGGAAAGTAATGATGGAATTGAAAGGAGAGTATCAGAATGCAATGGAATCGAATAGAGGGTAAGGGAATGGAATGGAATGCAATAGAATGGCATGAGCGTATTGGAATGGAATGGAATGGGATCGAGTGTAACGGAATGAAATGGAATGGAACGGAATGGAACTGAAAGGAATGGAAGGAAATGGAATAGAATGCAAAGGAATGGAGAGTAACGGTATGGAATGGAATGGAATCAAATGGAGAGAAACGGAATGTAATGAAAGGAATGGAAAGGCATGGAACGGAATGGAATGGAGAGTAACCGAATGGAATGGAATGGAATGGAAAGAAGAGCAACATAATAGAATTAACTGGAATGGAATGGAATGGAATGGAGAGTAACGGAAAGGATTGGAATGGCATGAAACGGAAATGGAATGTAAATTAACGGAATGGAATGGAAAGGTATGGAATGGAATGGAATGGATTGGAATGAACTGGAGAGAAACGAAATGGAATGGAATGGAGAGTAACGGAATGGAATGGAATGGAAAGGAATGGTATGAAATGGAATGGAGAGTAACGGAATGGAATGGAATGGGATGGAATGGAATGGAATGGAGAGTAACGGAATGGAATGGATTGGAATTTGATGGACTGCAATGCAATGGAGAGAATTGGAATTGAAAGGAATATAATGGATAGTACTGCAATGGAATGGAATGGAATGGAGATTAATGGAATGGAGTGGAGAGTAATAGAATGGGATGGAATGGAATACCATGGTTAGTAACGGAATGGAATGGAATGCAATGGAGAGTAACGTCATGGAATGGAATGGAATGGAAAGGAGAGTAACGGATTGAAATGGAATGGAATGGAGAGTCATGAAATTGAATGGAATGGAATGGAGAGCAACGGAATGGAATGGAATGAAATGGAATGGAATCTAATGGAATGGAGTATAACGGAAGGAAATGGAATGAAATGGAGAGTAACGGAATGGAGTGAAATGGAGAATAACGGGATGGAATGGAATGGAATGGAAAGGAGAGTAACAGAATGAAATGGAATGGAGAGGAGAGTCATGGAATTGAATGGAATGGAATGGAGAGCAATGGATTGGAATGGAATGGAATGGAATCGAACGGAATGGAGTATAACGGAAGGGAATGGAGAGTAACTGAATGGAATGGAATGGAGAATAACGGAATGTAATGGAATGAAATGGAATGGAATAAAGTATAATGGAATGGAATGGAGAGTAACGTTATGGAATGGAATGGAATGGATTGGAATGGACTGGAGAGTAATGAAATGGAATGGAATGGAATGGAGAGTAATGGAGGGTAAAGGAATGGAATGCAAAGAAGAGTAACTAAAATGGAATTAGGTGGAATGGAAATGGAATTGAATGAAATGGAGAGTAATGGATTTTAATGGAATGGAGTGTAATAGAAATATAATGGAAAGCAATGGATTGGAATGGCAATTTAATGGAATGGAATGGAAAGGTATGGAATGGAATGAATGGAATGGAATGGAAAGGAATGGAATGGAGAGTAATGGAATGGGGTGGAATGGGATGTAATGGAAGGAATGGAAAGAGAGTAACGGATTGGAATATAATAGAATGGAATTGAATGGAATGGAGAGAAACGGAGGTTAAAGGAATGGAATGGAAAGAGTAACTAAATGGAATTAAGTGGAATGGAATGGAATTGAATGAAATGGAGAGTAATGAAATTTAACGGAATGCAGTGTAATGGAATGGAATGGAAAGCAACGGATTGGAATGGAAATGTATGGAATGGAATGGAAAGGTATGGAATGGAATGGATGGAATGGAATGGAATGTAAAGGAATGGAATGGAGAGTAACGGAATGGAGTGGAATGGGATGAAATGGAAGGAATGGAAAAAGAGTAACGGATTGGAATATAATGGAATGGAATAGAAGGGAATTGAATGGAATGGAGAGTAATGGAATGGTATGGAAGAGAATGGAATGGAATGAAATGGAATGGAGTGGAATGGAATGGAATATAGCGGTATGGAATGGAATGGAATTAAATG
>NW_007041637.1:0-386 GCF_000164805.1 Carlito syrichta
CTGGGTTCCCTTGCTGGCTACACTGATCTGCCCAGTAATCAACTTTCTCCAGCTCCCACCCTGACTGGGCTCCCAGCCCAGCTGCCTGGTGCTCACTCCTCAGAGTTCTAGCTCCCCGTCCTGGGTTCTGGGCCCCCACCCAGCCCTATTTCAAGACACTGTCACCCAGGGAGGCTCTAGGCACATGCCCCTCAGAGACGCCAGCTCCATTTCTGGCTGAAGTACCCTGTGAGGGGCCCAAAGGCCCTCTCACCACTCACCACCTGCCCTTTGGAGCTCTGGTCCCACCCTGGCTGAGGCACCCAGCGTACAACCCCATGCTTGTGTAAGGGAACAGCATATCTTAAGGCGGTGCTGATCAGCCACTCTCAGCTCCAGAAGAGGGA
>NW_007041638.1:0-625 GCF_000164805.1 Carlito syrichta
CATCTGGAATCTCAACAAGTTTCAATTTATGCAGAATAAAACATTCAGCATTTATGTGAGAAACATACTAGTTGTCAAAGATGAAAGCAGAATTATATCATGTATTTTAATATATTAATAGGAAAAGAAGTTATCATTGGAGTATTATACACTTCCTAAAAAATCAATACCTGCATAATGAACATTTCTATACCCAACCCTGAATTGTAACCATGTTTAAAGTAAAAAAAAAAAGAATAAAACAAATGAAGTCAGTTGCATGTTTTACAGCTTTCATTTATTTATTTTAATATTTTTAAAAATGTGGGGTACAATTCAGAGTTAGATATACAAACATTGATTATGCAGGGTCCCTGGTTGATGACTTATGGCCCTCCCTCCCTTTGTAATCCCTCCACTGACAATCTCACACCTCCCCCTAAACAGTTTTCCACTACTGCCAGTCACTTTCTTATAGCACTATAATTGATCAAATTCAGCTCATGAGGGAGAACATATGGAACTCTGTTCTTTTTTTCATTATAAATCACTGAGAATGACTGACCTCATATCCATCAAATGTTCTGCAAAATCCTTATATCTGTCCTTTTTCATGGCTGCATAATATTCCATTGTGTGTATATAC
>NW_007041639.1:0-4822 GCF_000164805.1 Carlito syrichta
CGGCACTACTAAGGCAAGGAGTATCAGATGGCACTATTAAATCAAGGAGTATCAGATGGCGAATATAAGGCAAGGAGTATGAGACGGAACGATTAAGGCAAGTAGTATCAGACGGCACTAGCAACTCAAGTAGTATAAGAAGACACTAAGAAGGCAAGTAGTATCAGACGACACAAAGAAGGCAAGGAGTATCAGACGACAATAAGAAGGCAACGAATATCAGACCACACTAAGAAGGCAAGTAGTATCATACGACATTAAGAAGGCAAGTAGTATCACAAGGCACTAAGAAGGAAAGTAGTATCAGACGGCACTAATAAGGCAAGTAGTATCAGACGGCACTAATAAGGCAAGTAGTTCAGACGGCAATAATAAGGCAAAAAGGATCAGACGGCACTAATAACGCAAGCAGTTTCAGATGGCATTAATAAGGCAAGGATTATCAGATGGCACTACTAAGGCAAGGAGTATCAGACGGCACTCTTAAGGCAAGGATTATCAGACGGCAATAATGTGGTAAGGAGTATCACATGGCATGATTAAGGCAAGTAGTTTCAAATGGCATAAACAAGGCAAGTATTAAGAGACGGCACTAACAACGCAAGTAGTATCAGATAGCACTAACAGGACAAGTAGTATCAGACGCCACTAATAAGGCAAGTAGTATCACACAGCACTAACAAGGCAAGTAGTATCAGACAACATTAAAAATGCAAGCAGTTACAGACGACATAAAGAAGGCAATTAGTATCAGATGACACAAAGAAGGCAAGTAGTATCAGACGACACTAAGAAGGCCAGTAGTATCGGAGACACTAAGATGGCAAGTAGTATCAGACGAAACTAAGAAGGTAAGTAGTATCAGATGACACTAAGAAGGCAAGTAGTGTCAGACAACACTAAGAAGGCAAGTATTATCAGATGACAATAAGAAGGCAAGTAATATTAGATGACAGTAAGAGTGCAAGTAGTATCAGACGGCACTAAGAAGGCAAGTAGTATGAGACGGCACTATGAAGGCAAGTAGTATGAGACGGCACTAAGAAGAGCAGTAGTATCAGACGGCACTGAGAAGGCAAGTAGTATCAGATGGCACTAATTAAGCAAGTAGTATTAGACTGCACTAAGAAGGGAAGTAGGATCAGGAGGCACATTTAAGGCAAGTAGGTTCAGGCAGCACTAATACGGCAAGTAAGATCAGACGGCATTAATAAAGCAAGTATTATCAGACGGCACTAACAAGGCAAGTAGTATCAGACGGCACTAAGAAGACAAGTAGTATGAGACGGCACTAAGAACGCAAGTAGTATGAGACGGCACTAAGAAGAGCAGTAGTATCAGATGGCACTGAGAAGGCAAGTAGTATCAGACGGCACTAATTAAGCAAGTAGTATTAGACTGCACTAAGAAGGGAAGTAGGATCAGGCGGCACATTTAAGGCAAGTAGGTTCAGGCAGCACTAATATGGCAAGTAAGATCAGACGGCATTAATAAAGCAAGTATTATCAGATGGCACTAACAAGGCAAGTAGTATTAGGCGGCAGTAATAAGGATATTAGTATCCGATGACACTAATTGGGGAAGTAGGATCAGGTGGCACTATTAACCCAAGTAAGTTCAGGTGGCACTAATAAGGCAAGTAGGACCAGGCAGCACCAATAAGGCATGTAGTATCAGAAGGCACTAATAAGGCAAGTAGGATCAAATGGAATTAATAAGGCAAGGAGGATCAGACGGCACTAATAAGGCAATTAGCCTCAGACGGAACTAATAAGGCAAGTAGGATCGGACGGCACTAATAAGGCAATTAGGATCAGACGGCATTAATAAGGCAAGTATTATCAGACGGCACTAACAAGGCAAGTAGTATCAGATAACACTAAGGCAAGTAGAATCAGACGACATAAAGAAGGCAAGTAGTATCAGACGACAGAGAGAAGGCAAGTAATGTTAGACGACACTAAGAAGTCAATAGTGTCAGATGACACTAGCATGGCAAGTAGTATCAGACAGCATTAACAAGGCAAGTAGTATCAGACGGCAATAACAAGGCAAGTAATATCAGACAGCACTAATAAGGCAATTAGTATCAGAAGGCACAAAGAAGTCAATAGTTTCAGATGACACTAAGAAGGCAAGTAGTATCAGATGGCACTAAGAAGGCAAGTAGTATCAGACGACACTAAGATTGCAAGTTGTATCTGACTGCACTAAGAAGGCAAGTAGTATCAGATGGCACTAAGAAAGCAAGTAGTATCAGACGGCACTAAGAAGGCAAGTAGTATCAGACGGAATTATGAAGGCAAGTAGTATCAGACGGCACTAAGAAGGCAATGGTATCAGAGGGCACTATGGAGGCAAGTAGTATCAGACGGCACTAAGAAGACAAGTAGTATCAGACGGCACTAAGAAGGGAAGTAAGATCAGGCGGAACTAATAAGGCAAGTAGGATCAGACGGCACTAATAAGGCAATTAGGATCAGATGGTACTAATAAGGCAAGTAGGATCACACGGAACTAATAAGGAGTATTAAGATCAGACGGCATTAATAAGGCAAGTAGGAACAGATGGCACTAATAAGGCAATTAGTATCAGACGCAACTAATAAAGCCAGGAGTATCAGATGGCAATAATATGTCCAGGAGTATCCGACTGCACTATTAAGGCAAGTAGGATCAGACGGAACTTATAAGACAAGGAGTATCAGACGGTACTAATAAGGCCAGGAGTAACAGAATGCACTACTAAGGCAAGGAGGATCAGACGGCACTAATAAGGAAAGTAGTATCAGACGGCACTAATAAGGCAAGCAGTATCAGATGGCACTAATAAGGCAAGTATTATCAGACGGCACTAATAAGGCATGTAGTATCAGACGGCAGTGATAAGGGAAGGAGTATCAGACGGCAATAATAAGGCAAGGAGTATCAGAATGCACTAGTAAGTCAAGGAGTATCACACGGCACTAATAAAGCAAGGAGTATCAGACGGCACTAATAAGGCACGGATTATCAGACAGCACTAAAAAAGGCACGGAGTATAATACGGCAATTATAAGGCAAGTAGAATCAGACGGCACTAATAAGGAAAGTAGTATCAGATGGCACTAATAATGCAAGTATTATCAGACGGCACTATCAACTCAAGTAATATAAGACAACACTAAGTAGGCAAGTAGTATCAGACGACACTAAGAAGGCAACGAATATCAGACCACACTAAGAGGCAAGTAGTATCATACGACACTAAGAAGGCAAGTAGTATCACAAGGCATTAAGAAGGCAAGTAGTATCAGAGGGCACTGATAAGGCAAGTAGTATCAGACGGCACTAATAAGGCAAGTAGTATCAGACGGCAATAATAAGGCAAAAAGGATCAGACGGCACTAATAATGCAAGTAGTTTCAGACAGCATTAATAAGGCAAGGAGTATCAGACGGCACTAAGAAGGAAAGATGAATCAGACGGCAATAAGGCATGGAGTATCAGATGGCACTTATATGGCAAGGAGTATCAGATGGCACTAATAAGGCAAAAATTATCAGACGGCACTACTAAGGCAAGGAGTATCAAACGGCACTCATAAGGCAAGGAATATCAGACGGCAATAATAAAGCAAGGAGTATCAGATGGCACGATTAAGGCAAGTAGGTTCATACGGCACAAACAAGGCAAGTATTATGACACGGCACTAACAACGGAAGTAATATCAGACGGCATTAACAGTGCAAATAGTATCAGACGGCACTAATAAGGCAAGTAGTATCACAAGGCACGAACAAGGAAGTAGTATCAGACAACATTAAAAATGAAAGCAGTATCAGACGACATATAGAAGGCAAGTAGTATCAGAAGACACAAAGAAGGCAAGTAGTATCAGACGACACTAAGAAGGCAAGTAGTATCGGATGACACTAAGATGGCAAGTAGTATCAGATGACACTAAGAAGGTTAGTAGTATCAGATGACACTAAGAAGGTAAGTAGTGTCAGACAACACTAAGAAGACAAGTATTATCAGACGACAATAAGAAGGCAAGTAATATCAGATGACAGTAAGGGTGCAAGTAGCGTCAGACGGCACTAAGAAGGCAAGTAGTATCAGACGGCTCTTAGAAGGCAAGTAGTGTCAGATGACACTTGCATGGCAAGTAGTATCAGACAGCACTAACAAGGCAAGTAAAATCAGACAGCACTAACAAGGCAATTAGTATCAGAAGGCACAAAGAAGTCAATAGTATCAGAGGACACTAATAAGGCAAGTAGTATCATATGGCACTAAGAAGGCAAGTAGTATCAGACGACACTAAGATTGCAAGTTGTATCTGACAGCACTAAGAAGGCAAGTAGTATCAGACAGCACTAAGAAAGCAAGTAGTATCAGACGGCACTAAGAAGGCTAGTAGTATCAGACAGAATTATGAAGGCAAGTAGTACCAGATGGCACTAAGAAGGCAAGAAGTATCAGAGGGCACTATGGAGGCAAGTAGTATCAGACGGCACTAAGAAGACAAGTAGTATCAGACGGCACTAAGTAGGCAACTAGTATCAGAAGGCAATACGAAGGGAAGTAAGATCAGGCGCCACTAATAAGGCAAGGAGGACCAGGCGGCACTAATAAGGAAAGTAGTATCAGACGGCACTAACAATCCAAGTAGTATCAGACGGCACTCACAATGCAAGTAGTATAAGACAACAATAAGAAGGCTAGTATCAGACGACACTAAGAAGGCAAGGAGTATCAGACGACACTAAGAAGGTAAGGAATATCACACCACACTAAGAAGGCAAGTAGTATCATACGACCTTAAGAAGGCAAGTAG
>NW_007041640.1:0-324 GCF_000164805.1 Carlito syrichta
GGCACTAATAAGGAAAAATGAATTAGACAGCACTAATAAGGCAAGGAGTGTCAGACGGCACTTATATGGCAAGGAGTGTCAGACGGCACTTATATGGCAAGGAGTATCAGACGGCACTATTAAGTCAAGCAGTATCAGACGTCACAAATAAGGCAAGGAGTATCAGACGGCACTAATAAGGCAGGGAGAATCAGAAGGCATTAATAACCAAGTAGGATCAGACGGCACTAATGAGGCAAGGAATATCAGACGGAACTAGTAAGGCAAGGCGAATCAGACAGCATTAATATGGCAAGGAATAGCAGACGGCACTAATCAAGTAAG
>NW_007041641.1:0-303 GCF_000164805.1 Carlito syrichta
CTTATCCATTCCATTCCCGTCATTTCCATACCATTCCTCTCCATTCCATTCCATTCATTTTCTCTCCATTCCATTCCATTCCATTCCATTCCACTTCTGGCCATTCCAAACCTCTCCATTCCATTCCAAACCATTCCATTCCATTCCATTCTTCTCCATTCCATTCCTTCCATTCCATTCCATTCCTCTCCATTCTTTGTAATTTATCTTCATTCTATTCCTTCCATTCTATTCAATTCCTATCCATTACATTCCGTTCCTCTCCCTCCATTCCATTCCTTGCTATTCCATGCCCTTCCATTC
>NW_007041642.1:0-304 GCF_000164805.1 Carlito syrichta
ACCCACATAGATCCGGACTCCCCTGATGGCCGGCAACTCCTAATGACATATTTTTTTCTCGCAAAGCTATCTAGACATTAGGGCAAAACTAAAAAAGCTTGACAGAGGCCCCCTCACTCCCCAACATGATATCCTAGCAACTGCCTTTAAAGTGTTCCACAACCGGGATGAAAAGGCAAAAAGACATAAGTATCAGATGCTGACCCAGGCTCTCCAGGAAGCTAAGGGTTCCTCCAGTGTCACACAAGGTGGTGGCAATGCCCGAACCCAGTGACAACCACCAGGACCCTGCTTCAAGTGTGGG
>NW_007041643.1:0-628 GCF_000164805.1 Carlito syrichta
TCAAATTTATAAACTCTATTTTCTATGAATTTGAAATATAGATTGAATATTTCCAAGGAAAATTTTAAATTAAATTGAATTGTTCTATAAGACACACATGAGGCCAGGAGTAGTGGCTCAAAGCCTGTAATCCCAGCACTTTGAGAGGCAGAGGTGAGAGGAATGCCTGAGTTCAGGAGTTCGAGACCAGCCTGGGCAACTTGGTAGGACCTCGACTCTACAATAAATCAAAAAATAAGCTGGGCATGGTAGCACTTGCCTGTAGTTCCAGCTACTTGGAAGGCTGAGGTAGAAGAATCGCCTGAGTCCAGCAGGTTGAGACTGCAGTGGCCGTGAGCATCCAGTCTGGATGACAGAGTGAGATTCTAACTCGAAAGAAAGAAAGAAAGAAAGAAAGAAAGAGAGAGAGAGAGAGAGAGAGAGAGAGAGAGAGAGAGAGAGAGAGAGAGAGAGAGAGAGAGAAAGACAGAAAGAAAGAAAAGAAAGAAAGAAAGAAAGAAAGAAAGAAAGAAAGAAAGAAAGAGGGAGAGAGAGAGGGAGAGAGGGAGAGAGAGGGAGAGAGAGAGAGAGAAAAAGAAAAAAGAAAGAAAGAAAGAAAGAAAGAAAGAAAGAAAGAAAGAAAGAAAGA
>NW_007041644.1:0-389 GCF_000164805.1 Carlito syrichta
ACCTGGGCACCGAGACCTCATCCCTACAATAAATAAAAAAAAAAAAAAATTAGCCAGGCGTGGTAGTGCATGCCTGTAATTCCGGCTACTCGGAAGGATCGCTGGAGCCTAGCAGGTGAGGCTGCGGTGGCCGGGAGCGGCCACTGCACTCCAGTCTGAGCGACCGAGTGAGACTCCAACTCAAAAAAAAAAAAAAATAGCCAATTTTAATAGCCGATTTAATGACTAGTTTATCATAGTTCAAAAAACCCATCTATTTTAACATAAAATAAATGATGGAAATTGTGTATTTTATCACTAGTAAATTGGGAGTGCCAAGGAAATGTGTTCACTTTACCTACTGCTATATCCTGATTACCCAGAACAGTATTTGCATATAATAGATCTTT
>NW_007041645.1:0-565 GCF_000164805.1 Carlito syrichta
AGGGAATTGAGAAAACTTCACACTATTCATGATAGAAGCCACATACACCCTTCTTTGTTGATGTGGAAAGGGAATTGAGAGAACTTCACACCGATTCATGATAGAAACCCTAACAGGTTACTCAGAATAGAAGAAAACCTCCTTCACCTAATAAAGGCCATGTAGTAAAATATAAAACTGACATGATTACTCCATGGTGAAACTTTCAGCTTTTCCCAAAAGATCACGAAGTAAACATGGATCTACTCTTCCACGACTTCCCTTCAAGATAGGTTTCAGAATGCTGAACAGAGCAATTAAACAAAAAACCATTTTTCAAGGTATCCTAACGTGAGACGAAAAGTAAAGTTAACTCACTTCACATACAAACGACGTTACGTATAGATAGCTCCAACAAGTTTACCAGACACACACACACACACACACACACACACACACACACACAGAGACACTGACCCTTTCAGAACTAAAAATTCAGCATTGTTGCGGAACACAAATTCAGCATCCCAAAACCAGGTGTCTCTCTACACGTTCAAAGTCAACCTGAAGAAACCACTAAGGACAC
>NW_007041646.1:0-1569 GCF_000164805.1 Carlito syrichta
AACAAATTTGAAACGTTAAGGAAATGGAGGACTTTCTAACATCACACAACCTGCCTAGGCTGAAACAAGAAGAAATCGAGATGCTAAATAGACCAATAACAATCAAGTAAATTGACTATGTCATAAGAAAAATACGTATATAAAAAAAAATTCTGGACCAGATGGCTCTCCAGCAGAAATCTATAAGCTATTTAAGGAGGAGCTGATACCAATCCTACTGAAAGTATTCTAGTTGATTGAACACTCCCCAAATCATTTTATAAAGCTAACATCATATTGATATCCAAGCCAGGTAAAGACCCAGCAAAGAAAAAGAACTACAAGCCAATATCTTTGATGAATAAGGACGCTAAAATTCTCAATTTGATCCTAGAAAACCAGATTCAACAACACATCTTAAAAATCATCCGTCATAACCACGTAGGCTGCATCCCTGGGGCGCAAGGCTGATTCAACATTTGTAAAACCATAAATGTAATTAAACACATCAACAGATGTCAAAACAAAGACCACATGATTATACGATTAGATGGAGAAAAAGACTTTGATGAGATCCAGCACCACTTCTTGATAAAAACCCTTGAATATCTAGGCATACATGCAACATACTTCAAAATGGTAAAAGCCATCAATGAGAAACCCACAGCCAGCATACTCCTAAACAGACAAAAATTGGAACAATTTCCCCTGAAAACTGGAACAAGACAAGGATGCTCACACTCACCCATCCTGCTCATATAGTATTGGAAGTCATGACCAAAGAAATCAGAAAAGAGAAGGTGAGCAGGGGTATCCAAATAGGAAAAGAGGAAGTCAAGTTATCTCTCTTTACAGACTACATGATTATGTACCTGGAAAACCCAAGAAAATCTGTCAAGAACCTCCTTGCACTGATAAAGAACTTTGACAAAGTCTCAGGGTTTAAAATAAATGTGCAAAAGACAATCATATTTCTTTACACCAATAATAAACAAACAGAAACCCAAATAAAAAGCACAATTTTATTCACAATAGCCACGCAAAAAAAGGAAAACCTTGGCATCTTCCTAACCAGAGACATGAAACATCTCTACAATGAAAACAACATAACACTGCTCAAAGAAATCAACGATGACACAAACAAGTGGAAAAATATCCTATGCTCATAGATTGGAAGAATCAACCTTGTGAAGATGTCCATCTTACTTAAGACAATCTACAGATTTAATGCAGTACCCATCAAATTATCAGCAACATTCTTCTCAGATCTAGAAAAAACAATAGAGAAATTCATATGGATATACAAACGACCAAGAATACTCAGAACAATCCTCAGAAAAAAAAAATAGCAGGAGGTATCACACTACCAGACTTTAAACTTTACTATAAAGCTACAATCATCAAAACAGCTTGGTATTGGTACAGAAACAGGCATATAGACCAATGGAATAGAATTGAGATTCCAGAAGCAAAACCTCAATTTCTCAACAAACTCATCTTCGAAAACCATCCACCACCCACCACTGGGGTGAGGAGAACCTATTCAGTATATGGTGCTGGGAAAACTGGCTGACCACATGCAGAAGATTC
>NW_007041648.1:0-884 GCF_000164805.1 Carlito syrichta
CATAACTTTCTCTTTATGACCATGTACCATGTTTAATTTTAATAGTTACATTTACCATTATATCCAGGGGTAGTTTTAGTTGAAGATGTTCACTGATGATTAGTTTCCTCTGGAATAGATTTCATGTTCCCCAAAATATTTGTATATCTCCTTATAAAGTAATATCAAAATAAAACTAAGCATTACTCTAATTTTCCTGGATATAGGTATGGTTGTTTGATAATATGTTTCTATAAATGTGTGCTTATGTGAGAGTATATACTACCATCCTAACTTTATTCAGCAGAGATTTATAAAATGAGTTTCAAATTTTGATCTTTTATAGAAGGCCACTACATAATGATAAAAGGCTTAATCCATCAACAAGAAATATCTATCCTAAATATATATGCACCCAACATAGGTGTGACAACTTTCATAAAGCAACTTCTAGGAAAACTAAAAAAAGATATTGACTCTAACACCCTCATAACTGGGGACTTTAATACCCCACTCACAAACCTAGACAGATCATCCGGACAAAAAATCAGCAAGGAGATCCGGAACCTCAATGTGACTTTGGACCAAATGGACTTAATTGATACCTACAGAACACTCCATCCAAAGACCACAGAATATACATTCTACTCTACACCACATGGAATGTATTCTAAGATCGACCACGTAATTGGCCATAAATCAAGCATAAGCAAATATAAAAGGACCGAAATTCTACCATGCACCTTCTCGGACAATAGTGGAATAAAAATAAACATTGACACCAACAAGGTCCCCCCAAAACCCACAAAGACATGGACACTAAGCAGCAAGATGCTAAACAACTCCTGGGTCAATGATGAAATCAAAACAGAGATCAAAAGATACCTGAAAACAAATGAAAATGA
>NW_007041649.1:0-573 GCF_000164805.1 Carlito syrichta
TTAACATCATATAAATGTAGTTTTCATTTCGGATAATTATCTTTTTTTACCTCTGAGAATTCCATTTGGTCTTTTTTTAATAATCTATTTCTCTCTTCATCTACACTTTTCTTTAAAGTCTTTATGTATCTATGATGTTTATTATTTCTGTTTATGATCTTATCTAATCATTCTATTATCCTTGTTATTTCTGGGTTATTTCTATTGATTACTGTCATTTTAAATTCTGGTTATGGATTATATACTTCACATATTTCAATTTTTAATTGGATGACAGGAACTGGAATTTTTTATTTTTGGCTGTGGGTGTTTCTTTCAGGGTGTTTTTTTGTTTGTTTGTTTGTTTTTTGAGTTGGAATCTCACTCTGTTGCCCAGACTGGAGTGCAGTGGCCGCTCCCGGCCACCACAGCCTCGACCTGCTGGGCTCCGGCGATCCTTCCGCCTCAGCCTTCCGAGCAGCCGGAATTACAGGCATGAGCTACCAGGCCCGGTTGATTTTTTGATTTATTGTAGAGATGAGGTCTCGCTGCCCAGGCGGGTCTCGAACCCACGGCTCAGGCAATCCACTCACC
>NW_007041650.1:0-831 GCF_000164805.1 Carlito syrichta
CTATTGCCATAGCTATTCAGGAAATCATAGACCAGAAGTTGGAAAGTAAGGTTAGTGCTTTGGAGGAAGGAGTCTTAGCACTAGGGCAAGAACTTATGACCTTAAAAAAGAAATTGGCTCTCCAATGTCACTCTGAGTTTAAATCTGTCCATACTTGGGACAAAGTAACTTGGAATTTGGAACCATTCAGACCTGAGTATAGACCTTACTAAATTACATCAAGAAATTCAGGCATCATTTGCTAATCAAAAATCATTAATGTCTATACTCATCAATGTGGGAATTTCTGGAGCAGTGATTCTTTTGTTGCTGTGTTTACTCCCAATCATCTTCAGAGTGCTAAAGAAGAGCAATATGGAGTTTCATGGTTTCATGCTAAAAAATAGAAAAGGGGGAGGTGTTGGGAGCCGGCCAAGGAGGCCCACTGAGCGTTAGGGATCAGGAAGGGCCGTTGACCCCGAGACCACTAGGATGCATTCGGGAGCTATTGACCCCATTTCCTCCCCCTTTCTACTCAGCACTAACCAGATTAAGCTCCTGTGAGCTCAAAACATAAAAAACTCTGAGACTGGGACGAACACAAGCTAACTTTAGAAGCTCATTGCTCCCATTCTTCCACAAACTGCAGTTCTGGCTTTCACACAACTTATAATTCAAACTCATGTCACATGTAAGAGCCTTAGTATTGGTCACAGGCTTCTGGGTCATGATCTTAGGATTTATTGAAGGTGTAAATTGTAGAATATAGTTTTAGAAGACAGCCTTTTTGTTAAAGAATGCAGCTGGGTTACTTGCAGGTAGCCCACTGTGAACTTTGGACTGGGCCACATG
>NW_007041651.1:0-1127 GCF_000164805.1 Carlito syrichta
TAAGAAGAAGAAGCAGAAGAAGCAGAAGAAGAAGCAGAAGAAGAAGAAGCAGAAGAAGAAGCAGAAGCAGAAGAAGAAGCAGAAGCAGAATAAGAAGCAGAAGAAGCAGAAGAAGAAGAAGAAGAAGAAGAAGAATAAGCAGAAGAAGCAGAAGAAGAAGAAGAAGAAGCAGAAGCAGAAGAAGAAGAAGCAGAAGCAGAAGAAGAAGCAAAAGAAGCAGAAGAAGCAGAAGAAGCAGCAGAAGAAGCAGATGAAGAAGAAGAAGCAGAAGAAGAAGAAGAAGAAGCAGAAGCAGCAGAAGCAGTAGAAGAAGAAGAAGCAGAAGCAGAAGCAGAAGCAGAAGAAGCAGAAGCAGAAGTAGAAGAAGCAGCAGAAGCAGAATCAGAAGCAGCAGAAGCAGAAGCAGAAGAAGCAGAATAAGAAGAAGCAGAAGAACCAAAGAAGAAGCAGAAGAAGAAGAAGCAGAAGAAGAAGCACAAGCAGAAGCAGAACAAGAAGCAGAAGCAGAATAAGAAGCAGAAGAAGCAGAAGAAGAAGCAGAAGAAGAAGCAGAAGCAGAAGCAGAAGAAGCAGCAGAAGAAGCAGACGAAGCAGAAGAAGAAAAAGCAAAAGAAGCAGAAAAAGAAGCAGAAGAAGAAGCAGAAGAAGAAGCAGAAGAAGAAGCAGAAGAAGAAGGAGAAAAGCAGAAGAAGAAGCAGAAGAAGAAGCAGAAGAAGCAGAAGCAGCAGAAGTATCAGAAACAGACGAGGCAGAAGGAGAAGCAGAAGAAGAAGCAAAGAAAAAGCAGAAGAAGCAGAAGAAGAAGCAGAAGAAGCAGAAGAAGAAGCAGAACCAGAAGCAGAAGCAGAAGCAGAAGAAGAAGAAGCAGAAGAAGCAGAAGAAGCAGAAAAGGCAGCGGAAGCAGCAGAAGAAGCAGCAGAAGCAGCAGAAGCAGAAGAAGCAGAAGCAGCAGAAGAAGAAGAAGCAGAAGAAGAAAAAGCAGAAGCAGAAGAAGCAGAAGCAGAAGCAGAAGTAGAAGAAGAAGAAGCAGTAGCAGAAGCAGAAGAAGCAGAAGCAGAAGCAGAAGAAGAAGCAGAAGCAGAAGAAGAAGCAGAAGCAGAAGAAGAAGCAGAAGAAGAAGAAGAAGA
>NW_007041652.1:0-432 GCF_000164805.1 Carlito syrichta
GGCGTCCATCACCTTTAACCCAAGTGCAGCCCTTACCAACCCATCCCCCACAAACCCATTCTTAGCACTTCTCACTACTGAAGAGTCCCCAATGGACTCACTCCCTCCTTTGCCCTCTTCTGTAGTAAATCCCCAAGTATGGGACGTAAACTCCCCCTCCCTAGCGCACTGTCCCCCAGTTCACATTCAGCTCAAAAACCCCTCTGCCTACCCCAACCAACCGCAATACTGTCTTCCTACCTCCAGCCTCCTAGGACTTCAACCTGTCATCAACTCTTTACTGCGGAAGGGGTATCTGCGCCCTACCAACTCCCCGTTTAACACTCCCATTTTAGCGGTACGAAATCAGACGGCACTTACCGCTTAGTACAAGATCTAAGACTCATTAACGCTGCTGTCATCCCCATTCACCCGCTAGTCCCCAATCCTTAT
>NW_007041653.1:0-668 GCF_000164805.1 Carlito syrichta
ATAAAGAATCAAGTCACGTCTCTCGCAACAACGTGGATGCAGCCGGATGCCGCAATCCTAAGCAAGTTAATGCAGAAGAAAACCAAATACCACACTCTCTCACTTATATGAGAGAGCTAAACACTATGTACCTATGGACATAAAGATGAGATAAAGGCCGAGTGCCGTGGCTCAGCCTGTCATCCCTGCACTTTTGGAGGCCTAGGACAGAGGAGTGCCTGAGCCCAGGAGGTCAAGATCAGCCGGGCCACTCGGTGAAACATCGTCTCTACAATAAATCAAAAATAAACCAGGCATGGTAGCACATGCCTGGAGTTCTAGGTACTTGGAAGGCTGAGGTGGAAGGATTGCCCGAGTCTAGGTTACAGAGTGAGACTCCAACACACACACACAAAGAATGAGACAACACTGGTCATCTGAAGGGGGAGATCGAAAGGGGGTAAGGGAGCCCGGCTCGGTGGCTCAGCCTGTAATCCCGCGCCTTTGGGAAGCTGAGGTGAGTGGGTTGCCTGAGCCCGCAGGTTCGAGACCGGCCCGGGCAGGCGAGACCTCATCTCTACAATAAAATCAAAAAATTAGCCCGGTGTTGTAGCGCATGCCTGTAATTCCGGCTACTAGGAAGGCTGAGGCGGAAGGATCGCCAGACCCCAGCAGGTCGAGGTTGCGGC
>NW_007041654.1:0-508 GCF_000164805.1 Carlito syrichta
GTTCCAGCGATCCTTCGGCCTCAGCCTTCCGAGTAGCTGGAATTACAGGTGCGTGCTACCAAGCCTGGCTAATTTTTTGATTTTATTGTAGAGATGAGGTCTCGCCTGCCCAGGTGGGTCTCGAACCCGCGGGCTCAGGCAAACCACTCACCGCAGACTCCCAGAGGCGCGGGATTACAGGCTGAGCCACCAAGCCCGGCTGAGAATTTATTGTTTTGAGTTGGAGTCCTTTTCTGTAGCCCAGGCTGCAGTGCAGTGGCACTCTCATGGTCACCCCATGTCAACCTGCTGAGCTATGGTGATCCTGCTGCCTCAGCCTTCAAGGTACCCAGAACTACAGGTGCCCTACCACCCCTGGCTAATTTGTAAATTTTATTGTAGAGAGCAGGTCACGCCAATTTGCCTGGGGTGTTCTCAAACCCTCAGGCAGAGGCAGTCCAGTCACCTTGGCCTCCCAAACTGCTGGGATGACAGGCGGCGCTACTGAGCCCGTCCTCAGCTGAGAATG
>NW_007041655.1:0-1247 GCF_000164805.1 Carlito syrichta
TACAAAAAAATAAAAATAAAAAAAAAATAGCTGAATGTGGTGGAGGGACCTCTAGTCCCAGTAGCTCAGGAGGCTGAAGCAGGAGAATCACTTGAGACTAGGAAAGGGAAGCTGCAGTGAGCTATGATTACACCACTGCACTCCAGCCTGGGTGAAACAACGATACTTGGTCTCAGAAAAAAAATATAAATAAACAAAAAGGGAAAATATCCTTTGATAAAAATTATTAAATTTTTGTCCCTTTTTAGAATACCTGACTTTTATCATAGATGTTGCTTTTGAAATTGTAACAGCCAATGGTGGTTACATTATTAATCAAACTTTATTACATTAATAATGGTTGCAGCAACATCTTCCAAAGAATCAGATCTGCATGAGTGCATCTTTAAAACTTATTTATAAATTTACTTCACACACTCTTCCCAATAACTACTGACAGTAATGACCAGAGAGGATGTGAGATACTGGCTTAGGAGTGATGATATGGTTCTCAGATCTGCACAAACCCAAAGATGATTTACTGCTAAATCCCTCAAAGGAAATTGTGTGTGGGATGTGAGAAAGGGGAATGCTAAATGGCATATCTGTGTTTGAGTCTTCCAAGAATGTTTGAAATTTAGACCAGTGTACTATCATCCATGATTTCATATGTTTTCAACCACCTACGTTATTAAAGATAAACACTTGCCTACTAGCAATCCCTTTAGAAAATCTATTGACAAACATACACCCACAAAACACCTCCTGAGTGTATGCATTCCAGGCTTTAAATGAGTGTGTGCACTAGAAGTCACATGTCCATGGGTTAAAATCTACTCAACTGGCTTGAGAGACAGCAACCTCATAAAAATATCCTACTGAGTAGTGTCACCCAAGGTTAGCAGGCTTTACAAGCTCAGCAGAACATCTCTGGGAAGTTCTGAAGATCTTCAGAGTCTACCAGCAGATTCCAAGAGTATTCTTAGAGAAAACTTCAGGTTTTGAAATGAGTCAAAGAAGAACTGACCCTGTCACCAGGCCTCATAGAAATATCCCATGACCCAGCGGCCCTTGATCTGTTCTTTTCTGACCTCTTTCCTCACTCCCATGTCACCAGAGTCATCTCCAGAGCTGCTACACCATTTTGTCCTTGCTGCAGCCCCAGAAGTTTCATCCCCACATTTGCAGTGTGAGAAGATACACAGAGGGACTCCAGGCCACTTTGACCTGACCATTTTATGTCAACTTTGCATGCATGCTTGTGAAAA
>NW_007041656.1:0-717 GCF_000164805.1 Carlito syrichta
AGCCCTCCCCCGAGAAAGCGACCTGGTGCAGGGGCATGTCTTCGGTGGGTCATCCACCCCTGTGTCCGCCTCTGTTTCACAGGGTGAACCTGCTCGCTTCTCGCAGGGGCCAGCTCAGGTAAAGGGAGTGCATGACTCTCAAACCATCTGGGGGGGTGGTGACGACAAGATGGCAGAAGCCCAGGAGCTTGAGATCAGGCTGGGCGCCATACGAAGCCCCTATATCAACCCCAAGCAAAATCCAGAAAACCTTGTGTGAGGGCAGCCCTCGGCGTGTGTGACTCCGGGCTAGAGTTCACGTCCAGGCCTGAAGACCAGGATGTCGACCTAATGGAAAGACTGTGGTTGCAGCAGTTTAGGAAGTCCAGGCAGAGAGGATTGCTCAAGTTGGGTGGTTTGAGAGCAGCCTGGGTAAACTAGGGAGGAAAGAAAGAAAGGAAGAAAGAAAGAAAGAAAGAAAGAAAGTAAGAAAGAAAGAAAGAAAGGAAGGAAGGAAGGAAGGAAGGAAGGTAGGAAGGAAGGAAGGAAGGAAGAAAGAAAGGAAGGAAGGAAGGAAGGAAGGAAGAAAGAAAGGAAGGAAGGAAGAAAGAAGAAAGAAAAAACGAAAGAAAGAAAGAAAAAGAAAGAAAGAAAGAAAGAAAGAAAAAGAAAGAAAGAAAGAAATCCATTATTCTGCCAACCTTCTGTCCTCAGTCTTTCCTCCCCACTTTCCCCACA
>NW_007041657.1:0-744 GCF_000164805.1 Carlito syrichta
TAGACTTTTACAGTTCGCTTATACGGTCCAGAGTCGCCGGGACCTCCACGTCAGCCACATGACCGGCAGAGCAGGGACGAGCGCTTGAACTTCAGCCACGTTTATCGACAGCGAGTGATTTTTTTGGTCCAGACTTCCCGGTGCCAGGTATCAGGCGTATCTCACAGCTTTGACCAGTAGGGCCCGGCAGAAGCCTTCATCAAGCTCGCCACAGGGTAAAGGGCCTAGGACGTCACGCAATATGCAAAAGCCATACGAATCACAAAGTTTACGATGACATGGGCACAAAAGTCATATAACTCACAAGGCTTATGATCACATCGATACTGTGTTATTCAAACTTATAACCACTCAGAAAAGGGGAGTAAAAGGAGATTCACATCTTTCAGTTGAAGGAGCATAGACTACAGGGAAGTCAAGGATCTCCTGAAGCTCCTTACTGGGAGTGCTTAGGTGGTAAGGGGAAGCACGCTTTTCACGAGCTCTCACGAACACGGGTTTGGAACCGTACAGGAGCGCTCGCGCCCCGGCCATGCCCTTCTCTAGGGGCCGTGACCATACGGACAGGCATGACAGTGTCTCTGTGTCAGCTGTGCTATCCTCCTTCCCAAACCAAGGCAAGTTACACAACAAAGGACAAAAGGAGGCAGACATCGGTCACTTTAATGTCGACTCTGTTATAGCAAAATCTATATGTGATTATCATATATATGCGATTATCTATGTAAATAAACAAATACGTAC
>NW_007041658.1:0-916 GCF_000164805.1 Carlito syrichta
GTTTCAGAACGCTGAACAGAGCAATTAAACAAAAAACCATTTTTCAAGGTATCCTAACGTGAGACGAAAAGTAAAGTCAACTCACTTCACATACAAACCACGTTACGTAGAGATAGCTCCAACAAGTTTACCAGACACACACACACACACACACACACACACACACACACACACACACAGAGACACTGACCCTTTCAGAACTAAAAATTCAGCATTGTTGCGGAACACAAATTCAGCATCCCAAAACCAGGTGTCTCTCTACACGTTCAAAGTCAACCTGAAGAAACCACTAAGGACACAATTCATTTCCAGTAGCAGCCAAAACCACAAAATAGTGAAAAAAAAGTAAAGCAGACAATAGAATAGTACACGAAACAGTACACAATATTGCTGATAGACATTGCAGAGGACATAAGCAAATGAAAAGGAAACACTGGGTTCAGGAAATAAAAACCGTGATATTGGAAGGTGCTACTACTACACAAAGCATTACAAACAAAAGGAAATCTCTAACCAAACCCAAATGTCTTGTATTTCAGTAGAATTGCATGAGACCTGCAATAGCCCAAACTGTCTTCAAAATGGACAAAGTTTAGGGTTTTACACTTTCTGCTTTCACCAAAGTCTAATAAACCAAACAGAGAGGCAATGGTATAAAACCCTAACTACTGATCCATGGAACAGAACGAACACTGAGGAATCAGTGCACACATTGATGGCCACATACATTCCGTGGGAATAGGGCAGTCTTTCCACACACAGTTCTCAGAAAACGGGATACTCTCATGCATAATCCAGCAGTTCCACTTCCAGCAAAAGCCGCAACACAGGAAAGAAAATACAAGGAAAGAAGAGTCTGTGAACTCACGGTTAAGGTCCATGTCCGAGAGCGGCCTGACTGAGTTCCCTCGACGTG
>NW_007041659.1:0-654 GCF_000164805.1 Carlito syrichta
TCCTTCTGGGTTCCAGTGTCTAGCCATAGCTGAAATGCTCTGAAGAATCCAAATTTAAATGGTTTATAACAAATAAAGAATGATTTAAAAACATGATGAGGAGAAACTATACCTAAACTCTACCTCTTGTAATTTATGTATTTGATTTTTTAAAGTGTGATGGGCTCTTTCAACTATGGCTTGACCCTGTGGGTTATAAGGAATTCCTGTGGAACGAAAAATATTAAATTGAGAACAAAACTGTTGAAAAGATTTTGATGTATATGCTGGACCATTGTCAGTCTTAAGTTGTTTTGGCATAGCTTGAGGTCCCACATTCAGGCGCCACTTGCCGAGGACCAGCTACAGCCAGGCTCAGGGTACCTCAAAGGCGGAGATGGTGTCAGTGATTAGGGTGAAGAAGAAAGAGAGAGAGAGAGAGAGAGAGAGAGAGAGAAAGAGACTGGACTCGTCTAGTGCAGAAGCAATGTGTGTTATTGGGAATTACAATGGATCTTTTATACACAAAGTCAGATGTGGGAGGGGCATCCCCCACCCATCAGAAACCTTAATCCATGAAAACTTAATCAATGATTGCCTTTAAACCCTTTTCATATGATAATCTTAAAATCCCATAACAAAGGATAACTTAATCCATGACTGATATATCCTATA
>NW_007041660.1:0-4432 GCF_000164805.1 Carlito syrichta
TAAGCTGGCTAGCTATCCAGTTTGTCAGCCCGCTAGCTAGCTAGATGACTGCCTAGCCACATAGCCAGCCTGGTAGCTAGCTAGTTAAGACAGCTGGCTAGCCATCTAACCACCCAGGGAGCTAGTTAGTTAAGTCAGCTGACTAGTCAGCTATCCAGCCAACTATCTAGTCAGCTAGTTAAGTCAGCTATCTAGCCAGTTAGCTAATTACATCAGCTAGAAAGTCAGCTAACTATTTAGCTACCTAGTTAAGTCAGCTAGCTAGTCATGTTGCTAGTCAGCTAGCTAGTTAAGTCAGTTATCAAGTCAGCTAGCTATTCAACTATGTAATTAAGTCAGCTAGCCAGCTAACTACCCAGTTAACAAGCTAATTAAGTAAGCTAGTTAGACAGCTAGATAGCTTTTTTGCTAGCTAGTTATGTCAGCTAGATAGCCAGCTAGCTAGTCAGCTAGCTAGTTAAGTCAGCTAGCAAATCAGCTAGTTACTTAGCTAACTAGTCAGCTAGCAACTCAACTCACTGGTGAACTAACTAGTGGGACTGCTCACTTTCCATCAGGTCAGCTAACTAGTCAGCTCACTCGCCTGCCAACCAGTCAGCTCACTCACCTGCCAACCAGTGAACAAACTATTCGACTCACTCACCAGCCAACAGGTCAACTAACCTGTTGGCTCACTCGCAGGCCAACAGGCCAGCTAACTAGTCGGCTTCCCCACCAGCCGACTACTTAAATCAGCTCACTGGTTGGCTCGCTCACTGGTTGACAGGTTAAGGCAGCTCACCCATCAGCTTACTGGCAGACCGACTAGTTAATTCGGCTCACTGGTCGGCTCAATCATCAGTCAACTACTTAAGTCTTCTGAGCTGTTGGCTCACTTGCAAGCTCACTCCCCGGCCGATTAGTTAAGTCAGCTGAGAGGTCAGCTTACTTGCTGGCCGATTAGTTAAATCAGCTGACAAGTCGATTCACTTGCCAGCTGACTAGTTTAGTGAGCTGACAATTCAGCTCACTCACCAGCTGAATTGTTGTCTGCTCACCTGTCGGCTCACAAGCAGTCTGACTAGTTAAGTCAGCTAAGTGCTTAGCCTACTAGTAGGCAAACTAGTAGAGTTAACTAGCCACTTGATCTACTAGTCGGCCAACTTGTCAGCTGATAATTAGCTCAGCTAACTAGTAAGCCTACTAGTTAGGCCAGCTAAATAGTTGGTCAACAAGTCAGATGAATAATTAGTTCAGAAAACCATCGTGCCTACTCATTAACCGAGCTAAGTAGTGGGCCAACTCATCAGTCAACTATTTGACCCAGCTAACTATTCGGCCGTCTAATCAGCCTAATTGATAAGCCAGCTAACTTGTGGGTCGTGTAGTCTGCCAACGTGTTAAACCAGCTAACTAGTCATCTGACTTGTCAGTCAACAAGTTAAGTCACCCAACTAACTCATTAACCTACTAGTTGTCAGCTAATTTACTCATTTATCAACTAGGTAAAACAGTTAGTTAACTCGTTAACCAACTCATTAAATCAGCTAGTTATATCATTAGCAAACTAGTTAAGTCAGCTAACTAAGTCTGCTGGCTAAACAGCTAGCAAGCTAAGTCAGCTAACTAAGTCAGCTAGCTCACTAATTAGTTAACTATTTAAGTCTTAGTTAACTATTTAAGTCAGCTATTTAAGTCTGCCACCTAACTGGTTAGCTAATTAGTTAAGTCATCTATTTATTCAGCTAGTTAAATAGTTAGCTAAATTTTTAATTCAGGTAGTTAGCTAGTAAACTAGTTAAGTCAGTCAGTTAATTCAGCAAGCTAACTAGTTAAGTCAGCTAGCGAAGTAAGCTAGTTAAGTCAGCTTTCTTAGCTGGTTCAGACAGCTAGCTTGCTAGTTAGCTAACGGGTTATATCAGCAAGTTGAGTCAGGTAGTTAGCTAGTTAACTGAATGGTTAAAACAACTGGTTGAGTCAGCTAACTACCTAGTTAGCAAACGGGTTGAGTCAGCTGGGTTGAGTAGCTAACTAGCTAGTTAGCTAATGAGTTAAGTAAACTGGATGAGTCAGATAGTTAGCCAGTTAGCTAACAAGTTAAATAAGCTGGTTGAGTCAGCTAGCTAGCTTGTTAGTTAACGAGTTAAGTCAGATAATTAAGAAAGATAGCTAGCACATTAGATAAGGAGTCAGCTAACTAGCTAGTTATCTGGTTAAGTCAGCTGGCTAGCCAGCTGGCTAGCTATTAAGGTCACCTAGTTAAGTCAGCTCACTGACAAGCAGTTTAGCTAGGTAGTTAGGGAGTTAAGTCAGCTGTCAAGCCAGCGGGCTATGTGAGTAGGTAGCTAGTTAAGTCAGCTGGTTAGCCATCCGGCGTCTAGTTATGTCAACTAGTTAAGTCAGCTGGCTATTCAGCTGTCTAGCTAGGTAGCTAGCTAGTTAAGTCTGATGGCTAGCCAGCTGACTACTTCATTACATCTGCTACTTCAGTCAGCTGGCTGGCCTGCTGACTAGCTAGGTAACTAGGCAATTCAGTCAGCTGTCTAGCCATCTGGCTAGTTAGTTAAGTCAGCTAGTTAAGTCAGCTTGTTAGCCAGCTTGCTAGCTAAGTACGTAGCTAGTTATGTCAGCTGAGTAGCCTGCTGGCTAGATAGTTAAGTCACCTAGTTAAGTCAGCTAACTAGCCTGCTGGATAGCTAGGTAGCTTGATTTTTATTCAGCTGGCTAGACAGTTGGCTATGTAGATATGTCACCTAGTTAATTCAGCTGGATAGCCAGATGGCTAGCTATGTAGCAAACTAGTTAATTCAACTGGCTAGAAAGCAGGCCAGCTAGTAAGACAGCTAGTTATGACAGGTAGTGACCTAGTTAAGTCATTTTGCTAGCCAGCTGGCTAGCTTATTAAGTCAGCTAGTTAAGTAAGCTGGCTCTCCAGGTGCCTGGAGAGGTAGAGAGCTAGGTATGTCAGCTGGCTTGCCAGCTGAATTACTAGTTAATTCAGCGAGTTTAGTCACCTGGCTGGGCAGCTATCTAGCTTGTTAATCAGCCTGTTAAGTCAGTTGGCTACCCAGTTGACTAGCTAGTTGTCATCTCGATAAGTCAGTTGGGTAGACAGCTCGCTAGCTAGTTAAAAAGCTAGTTAAGTCATTTGGCTAGACACCTGGCTAGCTATTTATTTCATCTAGCTAATTCAGCTGGCTAGCTAGGTAACTAGGTAATTAAGTCAGCTAGTTATCTTGGCTAGCTGAATAGTTAAGTCTACTAGATGAGTCAGCTACTGAGCCAGAGAGCTAACTGGTATCTAGCTAGTTATTTCAGCTTACAAATCACCTGGCTGGCTAGGTAGCTAGCTAGTTAAGTCAGTTAGTTAAGTGAGCTGGCTAGCTAGTTAAGTCAGCTACTTAAGTAAGCTGGGTAGCCAGCTGGGTAGCTAGTAAGTCACCTAGTTAAGTCTCCTCGTTAGCCAGCTAGATACTTAGTTAGTTAGATATTTGTCAGTTGGCAAGCATGTGGGATATGTATATAGTTAACTAGTTAAGTCAGCTGGCTAGCCACCTGGTTAGCGAGTGATGTCAGCTAGTAAAATCAGCTGGCTAACCAATTGGCTAACGTCTTCAATAACCTAGTTGAGTCAGCTGGCTAGCTAGCTAATTATTTAACTAGTTAATTCAAGTGGCTATCCATCTGGATAGCTAGGTAGCTAGCTAGTTAAGTCAGCTTGCTAGCCAGCTGGCTAGCTGGTTATGTCAGCAAGAAAATTCAGATGGTTAGCCACCCGGCTAGGTAGATAGCTAACTAATTAAGACAGTTGGTTAGCTGGATGGCCACCTAGTTAACTCAGCGAGTTAAGTGAGCTGGCTATATGGATGGCTAGCTAGGTAAGCCAGCTGTCTAGCTGGATGGCTATCTAGTTAAGTCAGCTAGTTAAGTCAGTTAGCCGGATGGCTAGCTAGGTGACTGGCAACTTAAGCTGGCTGGTTAACAGGCTGGTCAGGTAGGTGGCCAGCTAGTTAAACTGGCTGGCTAACAGGCTGACCAGCAGGTTGGATGGCTGGTTAAGCAAGCTGGTTATCTGACTGTTCAGCCAGCTGGCTGGCTATTTAATCTGGCTGGAAAGCCAACTGACCAATCCACTAGCTAGCTAGCTGGCTGCCTAGCCAGTTAGTCTGCCAGGTAGCTAGCTAGTTAAGCCAGCTGGATAGTCATCTAGCCCACCAGATAGCTAGCTAATTAAGTCAGCTGGCTAGCCGGCTAGCCAGCCAAATACCTTCTCAGCTAGTTAAGTCAGCTAGCTAGCCAGCTAGCTAGTTAAGTCAGGTAGCTAGTCTGATAGATAGCCAGCTAGCTAGTTAAATCAGCTAGCCAGCTAACTAGTCAGTTATCTAGCTAGTTAAGTCAGCTGGATAGACAGCTAGATAGCTTGTTTGTTAACTAGTTATGTCAGCTAGATAAC
>NW_007041661.1:0-1955 GCF_000164805.1 Carlito syrichta
TAACTAGTCGTGGGTCTTATCATTTTCAGGCACAACTTGGAATGATTTGTCAGTTAACCTGTGAGCCCGACACGGTGGCGTGCATCTCAAATACCTTCCAGCTACAAGGAAGGGTGAGTCGGGGGCATAGCCTGAGTCCACCAGTTGGAGTCTGCGATGCCCATGAGCACCTCACTGCACTCTAGCCTGGGCGACAAGAGTGAGAATTCACACAAAAAAAGAAACAAGATGCCTACAACTCCTCGTACCCTGTTTCTATGGTAAATACCACAAGGCCTGATCTTCACTGCAAATGGTATGCTCTAGAACTGCTCAAACTCTGAGGAAACTGAAACCCTTTCCCCCTCCTGTCTGTGCTGAGACCTCTTGGAAGCTGCTGACTCAGTCTCGATCCCTCAGTCCTCAGAAATTCCCCAAATGTCTGCATCTTGCTCTGGGTTCTGCCAGTTCTGTTCAACCCTTGCTTCCTCAAAGGCTAGGGCAGGCAAAGGTCTGTCCGACTCATCTATGAAACTATTTCCTCACGATGGCGCTGTGGCTCAAGAGGACGCTAACAGGCCTGTCTGACACCCGCCCATCAACTTGGAAAAAAAGGTGCCATCAAACTCTCCTCCCTGTGGTGCACGTTCAGTTCGTTTCTCCCTGAGCTCAACAAAGTTCCAGACCACTTGGAAGGCTGAGCTGGAAGAGTGGCCCGAGCCCAGGAGTTGGAGGCTGCAGTGTCTGTGACCGTCTACTCTGTGCGACAGAGTTAGACTCTGACTCTAACAATCAAGCCACAAAATAAAATTTTAAAAAACATTGAAAAATGGAACGTGAATAATGTTGGAAAAATCATGAAGAAAGAGGCATTGCGCATGTTTATACTGTTAGAAGTGTGAGTTAGGCTTTACAATTGTGAAACACTGTGGGGTTAGCTGTTCATGTGCTAACAGCCTACAGTATAGAAACTGCAATCTTAGGAATACATTTGAGAGAAATCATCCCCTATGTAAAGAAAAGAGATGGACTATAATAGTTATGACATCATAGTTTCAGAGCTACGTTCTCAAAACCGTACAAATGTTCATCCACGAGTTTCAAAAACATATTTGAGAGTCATCAGAAAATGACGAAATATGAATAACGTACATTCACATGGTTGCATGTAGGAAACCAAATTTTTCTCAAAACCAAATTCATGGTTACCATGATATGACCTCCTATACTGCGATAAAAGAAGTAAAACAAGCCACGTTTTTGGAAATACAGGCAAATAGGCTAAAATGAGGTTAAAATACTATACCTTGATAATTAAGTTAATATTTACCTTCAGCTAAATGCCAGACATTTCGTATCTTTAGTCAGATAGTAAGCATAAAAAGAACAATTTTATTATGATTTTGGTATGCTTCCTCCATTAAAAACTTAAGGTTATATGATTGCAAACTTAGAGAATAGAATGAAGAAACTTATACCCCTTTACTAAAAGGCCAAAATCACCTCAATTGCTATTTCTAACAATAGGCACAAAAGCAGTGTTCTGTTTAACTTGGTTTTCGCTAAGACTTTGTCATGCCTGTGTACATCAGTGATATTGGTCTGTGGTATTCTTTGTTTTTACTTTGCGTGTGTCTGTCTTGTTTTGCTATCAGAGTAGTTCTGGGCTCATGTAGTCAGTTGGGAATTATTTCTGCCTCTTCGATTTTGGTGAAGAGTTTAAATGAACTTATATTTGCTTTTTCACCTGCTTGGGACAAATTTCAGCTGTGAAGCCATCGGGCCCTAGGCTCTTTTTTCCTCCCTCTCTCTTTTCTTCCTCTTCTTTCTGCTTTGTTTGTTTGGTTTGGTTTTTGAGTGGGCTCCCCCTCTGTTGCAGGCTGGAGGGCAGGGCACTGACCATCCTTCTGCTTTGGATCCTCTGCTTTATTTTACACAAAACTATTTGCTGAGTCAAAGATTGAGTGAATGATGAG
>NW_007041662.1:0-769 GCF_000164805.1 Carlito syrichta
TGAGCCCCAGGCAAAGGACTCCGCAGCCCCCTAGAACCCTAGACCGAGCAAAGAGTTGCCTAGTGCCTGCTGAGAGCCCGCAACTCATTTTCAGGGCTGTTGCACCGAGGCACAGAGTTGGGAGGAAGACCCCAGAGATGAAGACAAAGTTACCCTGGAGAGTGTGTGATCTCACGGGAGATAGCACGTAGGAAATATGGTGGGCCAGGAAGCAGCGACTAATGGACATTAGCGCTAAGGACCAAGTGCCGCTACTGGAGGCCATGCGAAGGCATCACAGATCTCTGGGACTAGAGTCCGTGATTGTAGAATCACAGAATACCAAAATGTCAGAATTGGAGGTGACTTTACAGATTAGACAAATTAGTTCATCTATTTTCCACTGGGGAATTGGAGATAATCAGTGATTTGCCAAATTATTTAAGTTAACATTCACGAGTCACCTAGTCTGGTACCTGGCAATGGAGCCCACCGCCCCCTATGTCAATACTCTTACCATGGTCTCTCAGAGACTCAGACACAGAGCTGAGGTGGTCATAGGGTCTTCTGACTCCCCATCCCTGAACGTTGCAAATGTGATAAATCAGCCTCGTGCGAGGCCCTTGCTCATGCCTGACATCTGGACACTAGGCCTCACCAGAAGACTCTCCGTTCTCCCCCTCTAGATAGCCCCTCTGGCCTTCCTGATTTCTGGTCAGTGGGTCAAGGATATTAAGTTGCATCTGTTTTAGAACCTCCTAACCGTGCCAATGCTACTGTGTTGTTCTGG
>NW_007041663.1:0-718 GCF_000164805.1 Carlito syrichta
GCAGAAAAAGCTTTTGATAAAATCCAGCACCCTTCTTGACAAAAACCCTTGAACATCTAGGCATACGGGGAACATACCTCAAAATAGTAAAATCCATCTACGAGAAACCCACAGCCAGCATACTCCTAAATGGACAAAAATTGGAACCAATTCCCCTGAAAACTGGAACTAGACAAGGATGCCCACTGTCACCCCTCCTGTTCAACACAGTATTGGAAGTCCTGGCTACAGCAATCAGAGAAGAGGAGGCAATCAGAGGTATTCACATAGGAAAAGAGGAAGTCAAGTTATCTCTCTTTGCAGATAATATGATTGTGTACCTTGAAAACCCAAGAGAATCTGTCAAAAGCCTCCTTATATTGATAAAGGCCTTCGGCAAAGTCTCAGGATACAAAATAAATGCACAAAAGACAATCGCATTTCTCTACACCAATAATAAACAAACAGAAACCCAAATAAAAAACACAATTCCATTCACAATAGCCACAAAAAAAAATGAAATACCTTGGTATCTTCCTAACCAGAGACATGAAAGACCTTTACAATGAAAATTACAAAACACTGCTCAAAGAAATCAAAGCTGACATGAACAAGTGGAAAAATATCCTATGCTCATGGACAGGAAGAATCAACATTGTGAAGATGTCCATCTTACCTAAGGCAATCTACAAATTCAATGCAATACCCATTAAATTACCAATAACATTCTTCTCAGACC
>NW_007041664.1:0-891 GCF_000164805.1 Carlito syrichta
AAATGGTGGACAACCAAAGTTCTTCGACAACCAAAATATGAAATTCAAATTTCCAAGTGTAAATTATATTCAGATGAAAAAACATGCAGTAATTTTCCATAAAAATTGTTGTCCTCTGTGCCAGGTAACAGCAGTTATCTCAATCTACCCTGTACAATTGTGGAGATGGGGGGAATCTAAGCTAAGGGATATCAAAACATCGTAGATATATGCTTCCTCTTCTTCTTTCTGACCTGTCTTCCTCCTCCCATGTTTTTCCAACACTTTTCACTTTTTGTAAAAGTATGTACTCAAAAGTGAACAATTTAAACCTGAATTCAAAAGTGAACAAACACAGTTTAGCAGATTCGTGCTCTCCAACAGTACATTGAAGGAGTTTATGAAATGTGCCTTTCGGTGTGGAAGAGAGAGGCTCAAAGGTAGAAGTCACATACCCACTGTCCTATGCAGTGGGCCATGACTTGGCTAGGAGGATGTGGATCGAGTGAAGGGTTACCATCTCAGCATCTCTTTCATCAGGATCCCTTGCTGTTAATGGTGATTTCATTCCTTGCCTTTTGTCTTGGTGTTGGCACCGGGAGCGCATCTCCAACCGTCCTTTGTAACATTTAGTAGCCTTAACAAATCCTCCTTGCTCCTGTGGAAAGCTTCCTCACGTTGTTATTCAGAGGAACTGAACCAGTCAGTGGGACTGTGTTGCCTCATAGCACCCAGCTCAATTTTGGTTCAAAAGAGGAAAGATAGTAGTGAATTGAAGAAAAGGGAACACATGACAAGGTTTATTCTGACCAAATCAAGTCTGCAGCCATTCAGGGGAGTAGAAGAGAGGAAAGGGACAGAAACAAAGAGTAGATTGCCCATTATGCCTTTGCTTCTAAAGTTAAGATGCTG
>NW_007041665.1:0-1193 GCF_000164805.1 Carlito syrichta
TATACAGTCATGAATAAGGACAAAATTATGAACTTCGCAGCAACTGATGGACTTAGAGTCTATAACACTGAGTGACCTATCACAGAAACACAGAACTGAGTATCATATGTTCTCACTCATAAGTGGACCTTGAACAATTATCATCAAACTATAGGAAAGGGATCGGCAGTAGTGGGAAACTGCCAGGGGTGGCAGGGGGCAGGATTGGCAGTAGTGGGAAACTGGCAGGGGAGGGGGGCATACCTCATCAACAAGGGTGCCTGCATAATGAACATTTGTATACCCAACACCGTATTGTATCCCACATCTTTAAAAAACAAAAAACAAAAAATAGCAAAGTAAAAAAAGTAAGGCAAAATAAGTGGTAAGTTGAAATAGATCAAAACAAGAATTTATGTACATGAAAACATGACAATTTAATTTAAAAAATATGGGTTCATGTTGACATCATCAATTTAGTACTAACATAATTTTATATTGCTTGAGTTTAAGTTCTCATTTAAACTATATTTTTTTCCATTTTAAAAATTTGATAAACCTTGCAATTATTTTTTTAACTGAAAATCTTGATTTTATTGCACATAATTCTTTTTTGTTGGGAACCAGCATCTATAGCTACATGGCTGAGGCCTGTAAAGGCCCATCTGGAAGATCGCCTCTGACATAGGATATCAGTTATACCTATAATATTGGCGTGTGATTAGTGACCAGTGTGCATACATGGCAGTAAAACTTATAAGTAAATCTCAATACACCTGATGGAAAGTGCATAGCAGAATTATTTTTCTCTTTCTAAGTTTTACTTCTTTCTAGATATTTTTTAACTTCTATTTCCTGGTAGACTGGGTAGTCAGTTCTTGTTCCCGAAAGCTGTTTCCCCTAGGGCTAAGATTAGAAACTAAATTACCATGATAGTTTTGTCACCCTGCCCCTAGCCAGGCAGAACGTTTTCTTTTGTTTCTTTAATTACCGAAACTCTGTCTGCTTCAGCCCATGGCCGCCATCTTGGAAGCCCTGCATTTCCTTGTTCAAGAGTGTGACAGCTACTATTTGATTTTTAGAATAGACTTGTTAGGATAAAATATATACATATACATTCATAGTTGCATAAATTTACGCTTGCTGTTTTGTTTCCTTTTGCTACATTATTCAAGTGTAATAGTTACTATACGATTTATAAAAGAATTAATGAT
>NW_007041666.1:0-913 GCF_000164805.1 Carlito syrichta
CCACCCGCTTCTCTCTCTCTCTCTCTCTCTCTTACTCTTCCTCTTTCACTCTCTCTCACCCTCTCTCCCCCTCTCTCACCACTCGCTCTCTCCTCTCTTGCTTTATCTCACACTCTCTCGCCCTCTCTCCCCCCCTTGCTTTCTCTCTCTGTCCCTACCACTCTCTTACTCTCTTACTCTTGTCCTTCCTCGGTTACAGTCCCTTCATGTAACTGCCCCTTTAATAAATCTCTCAGTTCAGACCGGCATGGAGTTGTTACTGGGTGCCCCCAAAACTTCTTTCAGCAAGAACTGTGATACAAGTGAAACTTAAATTGTGATTAGATAGGAGAGGGATTTGGAAGCCATTTTAAGGAAGTGAATTTTAGGATGGGCCTGGTAGAATAGGTGATAGGTAGGAGACGGGTTATTGGAGACATACTCCTGCCCCCACCCTAAGCACAAAGAAGCACAAAACAAAATGAATAGCCATGTATATTTATACAGTGATAGAATTTACCCCAGTGGTCTGGGTGTGTCTCTGAATGCTTTTGTTACTTGGGTACTAAAGAATCTGAAAACATAATTGAATGACTTAAATTTATTCTGTCGCATGCCCTTTATCAAATATGACAAAGCCAAAAATCAGTAAATAATAGGTGTTACATTTCCAGAAGACATATATAGAGTACTCCATTTGTTCCTCAAAATACCCTCTTGAGGTCTAGTATGTAGCCAGGATTAGCTCAATAACTGTCTCAGGGTCTTAATGACACACCCGATATGATCACTCTGTCCATAAAAAGCAAGGATTAGTCAGGAATTTTTTACTTTTAAGTTCTATGCTATCTCCGATTTTTTAGAAACAATATGGGCATTTTAGCTGACATGAATGTAATTGATCTGTTGCATAGAGGCACAGAGAGTTTCCAGG
>NW_007041667.1:0-917 GCF_000164805.1 Carlito syrichta
CATTTAACTGGAGTCAACTGAGATACCCAATGTATGAAAAAAAGGTACAATGACAAGATGCTGGCAAATCCTTAGTGCTCAGGGCCACTTACAGATGGAGGCAGGTATGAAGAGTGACCCATCTCAGCCTCTTGCTAAGGAAACAAAACGGAAAGGCATGGCCTCGGTGGACCTGACAGTCAGCTGTTGCCAGGCCAGAACATGGGGTAACAGACTAGAGTCTTAAACTTCAACCAACCTGGAAAACTGGAACTTTAGATAAATTTATTTATATGGCAATTCAATTTTTAAAATGAGAGCCAAACAAAATGGGGTTGCATTCTGATCTCAGCCTATGAGCTTCCAGTTTGCAACCTCTGATTTAATTCTCTCCTCAGCTACCTGTGTTCCACTTTAGTTCGAAGCTGTTAGGATTGGGGTTGGCAGGGAAGGACATCGCAAATACAGCCAGAAGAACAGCACTAATGGCAGGTGGAGAGGAGAGCTCCACTACACAACTTCAAACTTTCTCCTGTGTGCTGGAGGGTAAGGAAGGCAACATCAGAGCTCTGGGAGACCAGAGCAACCCCATCCTCACATAGCTCTGTCTCTTCACTACCACTGTGGGCTTCTATCTTTACTAACCTTAGAGTTCCCATCCTATGAGAAAGGCTTTGCTAGGATGTTGAATGCTATGACAAACAATGTTGTGTTGACTTACCTATACACATCTCATCATCTACTTCTGCATCTCCTATGCACTGAAATTTAAATTCATTTAAGAATCTGCAAACATCTACTTTGCTGAAAACAAATCTAGAGAGAAATAGAAAAATCAGAAATTACTGAAAGTAAATTGGCTTTCTGATTTGCTGACCTTCTTGTTCCTTCTGTGAAAATGACAGCAAAAGATTTGTTCTGGTCCATTTAGAAGCACA
>NW_007041668.1:0-815 GCF_000164805.1 Carlito syrichta
GTGTGTTCCACTTCCTTTGTCCTCGGGGTACGACCTCTGGGGCGATGGGAGAGGCAATCTCACCTGGCACGCAGCAGACCTTTTGATCTGTAGGAGGGAGGCCCCTCCCGGTGCACCAAGGCTCAGATCTCGAGAGCACAACAGGGACCCAAAAGAGGTTCGGGAATTGGCATGAGGAGCACCACCTGACAGAAAGGGTAGGAAAAAGGGCCTTTGCATAGACCTGCCAGTAGATGGCAGAAGGGGAGCTTGAACGCCTCCCAGAGTCTGCTAGTAGTCTCCAGTCTGAAGGACTGAAAGGCAGTGGAAGGAAACACTGTCTCAAAACGAACCCACTGACTCCTAGGATTAGGGTGGAGGGCTGGAGAATGTGCTATAGATTGCGTGTGAATGAGCAGGACAGCAGAAGGATTGCATCCTGACCAAAGGGCTGACGTGAATTTTGAGTCTCGATCTAAGCTAGTGACTACTTCATATAGCTGAGGGCAGTCCCAACCTCATCACAGGGTTGGTCCAGGTTGGGGGTTTATACCAACCCACCAATTGCTAAGAGGTGTCTGAATTATCTCCACAGGGAATACAGCTGGAGGAGGATGAAGCAGCTGTTTCCCATAACCCCATTCCCTCATTTGTGTGTGCTTGCCATCTGTTAGGGGGAGGAAATGGGTGGAAACCAAAGTAAGAATATCCCTCTTGATTGTATACTTAAGAAATTAGACACATGTTTCTGTGGAGATTGTTATGGTGTCAAACTGTCCTGCAGAAACCTCCGTATATTCTGTGAAATAGACTGCTAGTCTATTTCACTATCTGGG
>NW_007041669.1:0-832 GCF_000164805.1 Carlito syrichta
ATTCTGCAGTGTGAGAAGATACACAGAGGGACTCCAGGCCACCTGACCTCACCATTTTATGTCAACTTTGCATGTGTGCTTGTGAAAAGTAGAAACAGTGTGTGGGGAAGAGAAGAGGAAGAGGATGGAGTGTTTTCTTCTCCCCAACACACTTCTCATGGGGAAGTTGGCCCATAACATGTGACCCACTCATGACCAAGGAGGACAACCTAGGCAGCATTCCCAGATCGGGAAGCTGCCCTTCTGTGTCCTCTGCATTTCTTTAGGTGTACTCCCATGCCCCTGCACATCAGAGCCCACCCTCAATGTCCCCATGATGATAGCAGGATGCTCAGATGGAACCCCAGTGCCATCTGCTCCATTCTGAAACTCTCTTCCCCCCAGTGGGAATCTGTGGGACCTGTGGTCCACTCTCTTAGGAATAAGTTGAGTGACTGGCAGGTGAATCATGACTTCTCATATGACCTAGGATGCTTCTTAATGGACATAGCTAGGTGAGTTTAATCTCCTGCACTGAGAAAATTTATGTTTCCACAGAGGCTATGGGTACTTCAACCAAAATGCTCTAGGGGAGACACACATTCCTGTGGAGGTTTGGGGAAGAGGGGGCTCCCTTTCCTGTCTCCCTTGTCTTTCTCAGATGCTGCTGATGGCAGAGTCAAGTTCAGAAGAGGCCAACAGACTTTTGCCCGTCTGTCTCCATCTATTAGCATTGCTGCAGACAAGTACCATGGGCAGAAAGGAGGGGCTTCAACAACAGAAATTCGTTGTCTAACAGCTCTGGAGGCTCAAGCCCAAGACCAAGGTGTTGGCATTGTTGATTCCTTCTGTG
>NW_007041670.1:0-856 GCF_000164805.1 Carlito syrichta
ACAAATAAAGGCAGGCAAAATCAAAAAATCGTCTGCAAAATGAAAAATAAAATAAACTGGAAAGAATTAATTAAATAAAAAGTTTGGAGAAAAGAGAGAGGGAGAGCAAGGGAAAAAAATGATGTACCAAAATATACAGAAAATATATACATAAAAATGACAGCAGGGATATAAAAGAAAAGATTACTATGAACAGCCATATGTTAAAATCCACACTATGCTTCAAAGTTATTCTAATCTTTGAGATATTTGTTAGGTCTTAGTATTGCAGATGAGTTGACTTTGTATACACAAACTTGTTTTAACATTTAAATCCTTCCTCACCTACATTTATGAGAGAATCTTAGGCATACCCAACAAAAGAAGGTTAAAGAATGCTTTGGTTAAAAACTGAAGAGATTAAAAAAATGAAAGAAAGAAAGAAGAAAAGTAAGAAAGTAAGAAAATAAGGAAGAAGGAAGAAGGAAAAGGAAGGAAGGAAGGAAAGAAGGAAGGAAGGAAGGAAAGAAGGAAGGAAGGAAGGAAGGAAGGAAGGAAGGAAGGAAGGAAGGAAGGAAGGAAGGAGAAAAGTAAAAGAAAGAGAGCATTATAGATAACTTTGCCTTTGAAACAAAATCATTTACTTCCATAGAACTAATGGCTCTTATCATGTAGTACAAAGAGTTTTGTCTCTTAAAACTTATTGGATACAAAGAATGGTTTATTTTATAGGATTTACCAAAAGTGACATATTTTGTTTGAGCATTTATTTATGTATACATATCCTCTTGTGTGTATTCTTTTTTCTCTTTCTCTATTTTATTTGTTTGTTTGCTCATTGACAGGGTATATTAACCATAGTCTTTTTTTTTTTTTT
>NW_007041671.1:0-565 GCF_000164805.1 Carlito syrichta
GTCAAGTTCATGAAGAAATGCAGTCGGGAGGAGAGTGATCAGCTGTTCTTGTCCAAAAGGGCAACCAAGGGCAAAATGAAATGAAATGATGAGATGAGATGAGATGAGATGAGATGAGATGAGATGAGATGAGATGAGATGAGATGAGATGAGATGAGATGAGATGGGAGGACCTTTGGTTTAAATCTAGTAGTTCCCAAACCTGGCCAGTTATCAGAATCACTTGGCATCTGGCTAAGACACCATTTTCCCAGACTCCACCCTGACCCCTTACCCAGCAATTGGGTGATTGGGTGGATTTGGGAATCATTGAGGTAGTGGTTCAGGGGCTCCTAGCTGAAGACCTTCTGGGTCAATAACATTTTTTCTGTAGATTTTTCAGAGTTAGTTAATGGATTTTTCTACAACACAATAACCACATTTGTAAAGCCCTTAGTTCTTACAGCCGGGGTCCCCTTAATATCTCCCTGGGTCCTAGGACTCTGATTTTTGGGGCCCTTGTATCACATGAAACATACAAAAATGTACCCATGTTCTACTTCAAAAAGAATTTCATCATATTACT
>NW_007041672.1:0-831 GCF_000164805.1 Carlito syrichta
AGACAGGTCATTGCAGAAGAGAAATAAAAGCAACCCCACCTTCCCTCAAAAACAGAATTGAAGAGGGGGAGGGAAAGGGGGAGAGGGAGAAAAATCTACAGAAATGAAGAAAAACCAAAAGAAGAGTATGGGTCTCTCCCAGACGCCTGGAAGAGCAGACACTGAGAAAATTGACTTTGGAATACAAACAATGAAAAGTCCCCAGAATGAAGGGTCTCAAAATGCAAATCCAGATATCAAAACAATAATGGAGAGACTAAAAAGAATTGAGGAGACACAAGAAGAAACTAGGAAGGAGCTGATATCTGAGATAACAGTAATAAAGAATACTGTGAATGAAATAAATAACAAATTGATAAGCATGGAAAGCAGAATTACCCAAGCAGAAGAAAGAATCTCAGAGCTTGAGGACCAAAATATAGAAATAACCCAAACTCTTAAAAACACAGAAAATAAGCTAAAAAAGACAGAACAAAACTTTCAAGAGATGAGTGACTACCTCAAGAGGCCTAACCTAAGAATAATCGGACTCCCTGAGGTAGAAAGAGAAACAGAGACCACATTGGAACAAACTTTCCACGAGATCATTCAAGAAAATTTCCCTTATGTAATCAGTGATACAAAAATTCAAACACAAGAGATTCAGAGAACCCCCGCAAGACAACAAATGAGAAGACCAACTCCTAGACACATAATAATTCGCCTAAATAAAGTAGGCACAAAAGAAAAAATCCTAAAGGCAGCAAGAGAAAAGGGCCAGATCACCCACCATGGAAGACCAATCAGATAGCAGCAGATTTACCTGCAGAAACCCTGCAGGCTAGGAGAGCT
>NW_007041673.1:0-2718 GCF_000164805.1 Carlito syrichta
CACCTTCTCCTGTCAGGGAAAGCAATGAGACTGTGGATTGCTGGTGGGAGTGGCCTTTCTTAGGCCTGGGGTGCACGGGCACCTTCCTGGCTTAAGTCTGTGCCCAATGTGTGCTGCAGTGTCACCTCTTTGCTGTGACCATTATTCTTCATTGCCGCCTGCTGTAATACCTCATTCTCACTCTTTCCCCTTGATTTGTGTTCCTTTCCATAGAGGGCCTTTGCGTACGAGCGTGAAACCTCCGTGTTTCACGGAGAGAAATCTGCAAGACATAGTGCCGCAATGAGTGACACAAGTGCTCCACAGTCACGAGCAGGAGAGCATTATGTGTGGATGGGGAGAATTCTAAGTTGTTTTTCCCTATGGCGTTTAAACCTAATAAGGACTACCAAGGCTGTGCCGTTTTCATTGCTGAGTAAGCACGGAGAGCCTCTGTTACACTGGGGGTGAAGCTGGGTCTTCCTGGGGACACGCTATTGAAGCCTGCGCTGCACTGCACTTCATTGGCAGTCTGTATACACTGGCTTTGTGCGTGCTCTCCTCCCTGATTCTCAGAGCTCTCCTGTATATGCACTATACTAGGCGGGGAGCATTTGGTGACCAGAGTGCAACTTCAGCTGCTGCACTGACTGGATCCAGATCTCCACAGCCATGGGTAGCCAAGCATGCTTCATTCAGCGGAGAATGCTGAAAAGTTTTCTCCTTTGACACGGGCGTCTCACACGGAATACAATGGCTCTGCGGGTTCATTTGCCAACGAGGCCCGAGAGCCATTGTTTGCTTTCCGGAAAACAACAGTCTTCCATGGGAGACATTCCTCAAAACGGCACGTCACTGAATGGGGGGGCAACAAGTATTACAGTGGCTTGGTCTTTGGCGTGACGCCTGATTCTCCCTGTTTTTCAGCGTGTATTATCCTACATTGAAAGCAAAGGCCTAGCAGAGCTGTATGCAACGTTTCCTGTATACAAAGTGCACAACTCCATGGTGCCACACTGAGCGACATGACCGGTTCGCTGTCATCTTTGGGAAAGCATGATTTGTTCACCTACTGAATTCTAAAGTGTTTTTGATTTGACCTGTCCGTCTCCTATCCAAAGCCATTGCTCTTCCGTTGGCATTTACGAGGAAGAGCTGACAGGCTTGGCTTGCTGGCTGTGAGTGTGCATCAGCTTGGGGAATGCTGTGTCAAATGTTTACTGCATTGTGATGTATTTTCCAGTAGTTTGATTCTTGTGTGCTGTACGGTGTAATACACGATTCTGAAGGTACGGCTTGAATGAGCATAGCCGAGCATGTTATGTCGATACTTCACATGTAGGAATGAGCATGTCAATGGTGTCAGACTGAGTGAAATGAGTGCTACACACTCACTTGTAGAAAAGCAGTGCTTGCCTTCTGTTTGAGCCCTGAAACGTTTTACCCCTTGGCGTTTCTCTAGGCTAGGAAATGCAGTCACTCTCGCGTTGGCCTTGCTGAATAAGCGTAGACGGCCTCTGTGAGGCTTGTTGTGCATGTGCATCTTCCCGGGGAAGGAGCTTTTCAAAATGTGCAGCGCTCTTTAGGGGCTATCTATGTTATTCTCACTTGGTGCATGCTGCAACACATGAGTCTGAGTCTCGCGGTTTTCTTCTCATTTGGACTTCGGCTGTGCAGAGCGCCTCTGTTTGAACTAAGAGTTCTCTCATGGGACACGCTTTGCCCATGTGCCGCTCTACGCTGCCACCCAGGGGGCGATGGGAACCCCACAGTGGAGCAAGAAGGCATTACTTGGTGAATTCCCTGGGTGCATTCTGAAATGTTTCTCCCTTTCAAATTTTTGTGTGGGAGGATACACAATTGCTCTGCCAAACGCATTGACGGAAAAGAGCTGACTGCCTTGGTGGTGCTTGTTTTGAATGTCCGTCTCCCTTGGAAAGTGCTGTGTGAGAAGTGTGCTGCACTGTGAGGTTCTGGCACTGAGTGTGCGTGCTGTCATTCCTCCTTCCCACTTGTTCCCTTTCGTGTATCTTACGCTCTACAGGGTGACTGCTTTGGCGTGCGGCTTGTCAACCTCTCCCATGCGGGAATGCTCATCTCCCCTGTGCCACAATGAGGGATCTGAGACATTCACAGTTACTTGTGGGAAGGCATTATGTGTGACCCGGGGGAATTCTGAATTGCTCTTTCTTGACACCTTCTCCTGTCAGGGAAAGCAATGAGACTGTGGATTGCTGGTGGGAGTGGCCTTTCTTAGGCCTGGGGTGCACGGGCACCTTCCTGGCTTAAGTCTGTGCCCAATGTGTGCTGCAGTGTCACCTCTTTGCTGTGACTATTATTCTTCATTGCCGCCTGCTGTAATACCTCATTCTCACTCTTTCCCCTTGATTTGTGTTCCTTTCCATAGAGGGCCTTTGCGTACGAGCGTGAAACCTCCGTGTTTCACGGAGAGAAATCTGCAAGACATAGTGCCGCATGAGTGACACAAGTGCTCCACAGTCACGAGCAGGAGAGCATTATGTGTGGATGGGGAGAATTCTAAGTTGTTTTTCCCTATGGCGTTTAAACCTAATAAGGACTACCAAGGCTGTGCCGTTTTCATTGCCGAGTAAGCACGGAGAGCCTCTGTTACACTGGGGGTGAAGCTGGGTCTTCCTGGGGACACGCTATTGAAGCCTGCGCTGCACTGCACTTCATTGGCAGTCTGTATACACTGGCTTTGTGCGTGCTCTCCTCCCG
>NW_007041674.1:0-889 GCF_000164805.1 Carlito syrichta
AATGGCACACCCATTACAGAATAGGGCTATTCCCTGGAGTAACAACTATGGCTTAGGGCCAGTAACCAGGGCACCATTCACAGAGAATGACCACTCACTGGGGCACTTATCACAGAAGATCACTCGACACTGTGGCACCCATCACAAAAGAGGGTTAGTTTGGGTACCCATTATGAAGAAGAGCCAGTCACTGGGGCAATCATCAGAGAGCACAGTCACTGAGACATGCATCATAGAGGAGAACCAGTCACTGGGTCACGCATTACAGAGGATGACTAATCACTAGGGCTTTCATTATGGATGAGGATCAGTCACGTGGTTCCAATCACATTGGAGGCCCAGTCACTGAGGCTCCCATCACAGAGGAAGGATAGTCACTGGGACACATATTATAGAGGTGTTGGGAGCCGGCCACGGAGGCCCACTGAGCGTTAGGGATCAGGGAGGGCCGTGGACCTCGAGACCGCTAGGACGTGTTCGAGAGCCGTAGACCCCATTTTCCTCCCCCTTTTGCCATGCAGCACAAGAACAACCTAAAGGAACTCTGCTGGCCTAAGCTGAAGACTCTGTGACTGTGACAGGCATAGCTGACTCTAGAAACCCATTGTTCCTGTTTCCCATAAACTGCGGTTTCGGCCTAGGTATTAGATATAATTCAAATTCAGGTCACATTTGGGAGCCTTTTATACGGTACAAGCTTCTTTATAAGATTTAAAAGAATATTTATAGAATTAGTATATACTTAGGGAGAGCTGTTTGCAGCTTTTCAATGGTGAAGATGATTTTCGAGAGTGGCCCAGCACAGAGTTTTGGGCTGGGCCACATTCCTGAGAGTCCAGCATGTACTATGGACTGGGCTGCATTCTTTTTGGGCCGGCTTTAGCTACAG
>NW_007041675.1:0-509 GCF_000164805.1 Carlito syrichta
AATTACTGCAGCTCATATATTCTAAGATGCACTTTTTTTTTCACATTAACTTCTCTGAAGTCAGGGTGCCTTTTTATTTATTTATTTAGTCTAAGTCTCACTCTGTCACCCAGGCTGGAGTGCAGCAGCATGCTCACGGCCACCGCAGCCTCTGCCTGCTTGGACTCAGGCTATTTTCCCACCTCAGCCTTCCAAGTAGGTGGAACCACAGGCTAATGCCACCACACATGGCTAATTTTTTTATTTATTGTAGAGACGAGGTCTCACCAATTTGCCTAGGCTGGTCTCGAACCCCTGGGCTCAGGCAATCCTCTTACCTCGGCCTCCCAAAGTGCTGGGATTATAGGCTTGCCAGTTATTAAGAATTATGCCTCTCACCACCGACTGCTGTTGTTAGCTCTTTGGTGGAGCAAAGAGCCTGTCCAATCCTCACTTCTAGGGTCTCTGTCATACTACATCATGCATCTTCTCTACAATGAGGGATCCTTCTGGTCAGGTGTGGTGACTCA
>NW_007041676.1:0-881 GCF_000164805.1 Carlito syrichta
CTAGTAGATAATGCTAGCAGATAATTTTCTTTCTCATTGATCTCTTATGCTTTCACATATCTTGTGAGCAAGACACACTGGTTTTTGTTATGTTTTCAAGAATGTTTCTACAGAGAACAGCTTTGGTGATACAGACTTTTCCTCCATAAGTAGCAAATAATAAGTCTGTTTACAGCTTTAAAATAAAGAGACAGTGTCTCCCTCCAGAGCAAAATGCAGAAATCCTGAATGTCTGGTAAAGTTTTAAAAATGTCTCACGCTAGGGCAGAGCAGATGGGCTTACTGTCCATTACAAGAGATTCAAGTTTTCTGATTCAAGGTTTATCTCCTGTGGATCAACATATTTTGTGTTTTATACACAGGGTCTCATTTTGTTGCCCAGGCTGGCTTGCAGACGTGGTTTCATTCTCGATTCTTGGGCTCAATGATCCTCCTTTCTCATCTTCCTGAACAGCTAGAGGTGCCAGTGTGTTCCAGGCATGGGATCTTGCTATGCTTATCAGGCTGGTCTCAAACTTTTGGCCTCAAACAATTCTCCTAGATAAAACTCCCATAATATTGGAGTTGTAGGCATAAGTCACTGAATCCAACCTGTATCATATGATGAAATAATACTCAGCAGTTAAGGAAAAAAGGAAGTAATAATGCTCATTACAACATAAACGATTCTTCTTCTTTTATTTTATTTTTTGAGTTGGATTCTCACTCCGTCACCCAGACTGGATTCAGTGGTATGCTCTCAGCCATCACAGCCTTGACCTTTTGGGTCCAGCGTTCTTTCCGCCTCCGCCTTCCAAGTAACCGGAACTACGGGCCCGTCCTACCATGCCCGTCTAATTTTTGATTTATTACAGAGGCGAGTTCTCGCCAAGATGCCTGGG
>NW_007041677.1:0-742 GCF_000164805.1 Carlito syrichta
TAAGATTGTGCCCATCTAAAAGCATAAATAAAAAATATACATATTATAAATTATTTCATGCTCTTTGTTGTTATGGAATGAGGAGCCTTCAAACTTAATCTCAGAAAGAGATTCATTAACAATTTTCAGAGTGATTAGTTTAATGAGACACATTTTTAAAATAATGCATTTGTCATGTTTAAGTGCTAACGAATTTTAATTACGTGTTTATGCCTAAGTAGTCCCAGTGAAAATTTTGAACACTAAATGTTCTTTGATGATATTTCTCACTATGTTATCTCTTGTTCATGATAGTTTGACACAATTCATGACATATACCTGTGAATAATTAGATCTTTTCTTTGGTATTTAATATTTTCAAAATGATTATTATTTTGCTTAAGAGGATACAAAGTATATGTGTAGAATAAGTATTCCCTCAAATATATTAAAGAAAATGTTTAAGCTCTTTATACTTAATAGCACTGCTAAACATTTTAAAGAAAACTTAAAAGTTTACATAAATTATTAATGTGTATGATTATCTTGCTTGTATGAAAATAATATATTGAATAACTCGAGACACTTTAGCAGCATGCATGTGCCATAAATAACTGATCACGGAGTCCAACCCAGAGGTCATTTGACCTCTCCAACACAATTGACCCTAGGAACCCATCACAAGGTAATGCGCCATCCCATAGCACAGTGACCCTCAGGACCCTCCCCAGAGTCATTTACTCTCTCCAACACAACTGACCCT
>NW_007041678.1:0-962 GCF_000164805.1 Carlito syrichta
TCTGATGCTGCTGTCTCCAACTTTGCCCAAGATAAAAAATGAAACAAAGAGAAGTGGAAGCATCTATGTGTTTTCCTACTCATGACAGGAGAGCTGTTAAAAAAAACTGGAGCAACCTTCAGGGTCCACTACAGAGGCTGGGCTGCGGGGTGGGCAGGGACACTGCTCTGAGGGCCAGGTCACCACCAGGGATGAAATAAGAGCCTTTTGCTTTAGGAAGAGGCATTTTCTACCCCTACTTGCTCCTAGAATGTTCCTGGCCACATTGTTTCACGGCTGGAATTTCTTTTGCTGGATTTTTGTTTTTCAGATCTGACACTGAACTTGCCTTTGCTTGTTTTCTTTTCTCACTCTCAGGATCCCAAGTCCCAAGGTAAGAGAAGTACCTAGGGAGTGAATGCCAGTAAACAGGTCAGCACTGACAGAGACTCTATGATCAAACGCATAAAGCTGGATTAATGGTGAATTTCATTTGCCAGGAGTGGCAACAGTATAATCACAGAAGTTCTTCCTCCATCACTGCACCTGCTTGTACAGCTCAAATTAAAACCTGAAACCCCCAAAATTCCACTTCACAATGACTTTCAGTGTTGGAGCCTGTGAATTAAAGGCCTCCATTGTTTACAAGTGTTATTTCCTTGCCTTTACCAGTTTCAAAGAAAGAGAATCTTCACTAACTTTTCTACTGATCCTTGTTGATCAGATCAAATTTGTTTTGGATTCCTATTGAATCAAAGACAAACAGATTCATTTAAATCACTCTCATGTGTAACTTTGTTTCAGTTCAGGATTCTCACTGTGTGCTTCCATTTCCTTGTTATAAAGACTATTTTAGGCAGTTGGGGGAAATACAAAAATTACCCTAAATTCTATTCAATAAATATTAAAACTTTCAGACAAATTTTCTCAATTGTAAAATACTTTGCAACATCAAGTAATTATATGCAGTTAAAACCCCATTG
>NW_007041679.1:0-835 GCF_000164805.1 Carlito syrichta
TTTTTTTTTTTTTTTTTGCTGAGGATTGGTCTGGCTATTCTTGGACGTTTGTATTTCCATATGAATTCCTGTGTTGTTTTTTCCAGGTCTGAGAGGAATGTTGCTGGTAAATTGATGGGTATTGCATTGAATTTGTAGATTGCCTTAGGTAAGATGGACATCTTCACAATGTTGATTCTTCCGATCCATTAGCATGGGATATTTTTCCACATGTTTGTGTCATCTTTGATTTCTTTGAGCAGTGTTTTGTAATTTTCATTGTAAAGGTCTTTCACGTCTCTGGTTAGGAAGATGCCAAGGTATTTCATTTTTTTTGTGGCTATTGTGAATGGAATTATGTTTTTTATTTGGGTTTCTGTTTGTTTATTATTGGTGTAGAGAAATGCGATTGTCTTTTGTACATTTATTTTGTATCCTGAGACTTTGCCAAAGGCCTTTATCAATGTAAGGAGGCTTTTGACAGATTCTCTTGGGTTTTCAAGGTACACAATCATATCATCTGCAAGGAGAGATAACTTGACTTCCTCTTTTCCTATTTGGATACCCCTGACTGCCTCCTCTTCTCTGATTGCTCTAGCCAGGACTTCCAATACTATATTGAACAGGAGGGGTGAGAGTGAGCATCCTTCTCTTGTTCCAGTTTTCAGGGGAAATGGTTCCAATTTTTGTCCATTTAGGAGTATGCTGGCTGTGGGTTTCTCGTAGATGGGTTTTTACTATTTTGAGGTATGTTCCCTGTATGCCTAGATGTTCAAGGGTTTTTATCAAGAAGTGTGCTGGATTTTATCAAAAGCTTTTTCTGCATCTAATGATAATGATCATGTGGTTTTTGTTT
>NW_007041680.1:0-758 GCF_000164805.1 Carlito syrichta
ACCATGTCCAGCAGCTCATGAATTTTACCAGTGGGAAAGGCTTTCTTTACACAGCCTGGTGTGTGTGACTCCTCCTAAGAGACAACCTCTTCATACTCCTGCTTATGTTTTGTATTGCACATGTGATTTTCAATTGCAGCTGTGGATGATGATCACTTTAGGAATAAAAAGCCAAGTGCGGCACTGTTGTTTTGTATTAACTCTTTGATGAATTCTGCCAGGATTTAAGTGAGATTCACCTGCTCTTACATCATAGGATCTTTTGGGGATCTCTGCACATTGTGTTAGCAACTTCAAGACAATGGCTTTACCTTTCTGGTTTTCAAATGTTGGAAACCTTCAAAGCATCACATCTATCTCAGCTCACCTGGCCATTCTTTGGTTTGTAAGCTAACTGAAAACCTTTTCCTTTGAGGCTTCTGTTCTCATTCCATTCTTGGTGGACTCTTCTCCCAGAGTGCCCCTGTAGTGAGTGGACATGTGTCATTAGGGCCCTGGCAGACCTTGACCTGGTGTAGGTGTGTCACTGCTGCCTTGTGTAGCAGAGCTTCCTGGCATTAATTAGATGGGCCTCCAAATCACAAGCCAAGACGCAAGCTCCACATGTATCAGATCTTCTGCAAAACATTTCATTTTTTTCTCTTTATAGTTTTCTCTACCAGTCACCATTCGCAGGTGAGGCTAATGAAATGTTGTTTGTGCTGTGATTTTTTTTCCCTAGGAGTTACTTTGTGAGGCTGAGTCTCTTTCACTCCCTC
>NW_007041681.1:0-729 GCF_000164805.1 Carlito syrichta
CTATCTAGCCAATTGAATTAGCTTGCTTGCTACATAGCTAGTCAACTGGCTGTACAGGTGAATTAACTAGGTGACTTTTCTAGCTAGCCAGCTGTGTATCCAGCTGACTTATCTAGCAAGCTACCTAGCTAGCCAGCTGGCTAGTCAGCTGACTTAACTAGGTGACTTAACTAGCTAGCAAGCTAACTAGACAGCTGACATAACTAGCTAGCTACCTAGCTAGCCAGCTGGCTAGCCAGATGATTTAATTGCCTAGCTACGTAGCTAGCCAGCAGACTAGCCAGCTGACTTAACTAGCTGACTTCACGAAGTAGACAGCTGGCTAGCTAGCAGACTTAACTAGCTAGCTACCTAGCTAGACAGCTGGATAGCTAGCTGACTTAACTAGCTGACATAACTAGACGCCGGATGGCTAGCCAGCTGACTTAATAGCTACATGCCTACTTAACTCCCTGGGTTGCAAGCTGTCTTAACTACCTAACTACTTAGCTATCCTGCTGGCCAGCAAGCTGAGTAAAGTGGATGAATTAACTAGCTAACAAGCTGGCTAGCCAGTTGACTTAAAGCTAGCTATCCTGCTTGGCAGCTGGCTCCCCAGGTGACTTAACTGACTTAACTAGCTACCCAGCTGACTTAAATAGCTGACTTAACTAGCTAGCTACCTACCTAGCTAGCCAGCTGACTTAACTAGCTGATTCAACTTGCTAGCTACCTAGCTAGCTATCATAT
>NW_007041682.1:0-1625 GCF_000164805.1 Carlito syrichta
ATCTTCCTATGGTTTATATTATATAGATATTTGATCAAGGTTACTATGGAAATTACATATAGCATCCTAAAGTTATAATAATCTAAATTGGATCAGATTGTTACTTACCTTCAATTGCACAAAAAATTCCAGTTCTTTACAGTTCCTACTCCCTTTTATGTTGTTGGTGTCACAAATTGCATCTTTATACATCTATCCTCATAACATGTGTCTGTAATTATTTGTATTTTCTCTTGTAAATCCTATTGAAAATTAAAACTGAAGCTTTAAATCAAAATTACAATGACTCTGGTTTTTATATTTTCTTATATATTTACCTTGACTGGGGATCTTTGGTCTTCATATGACTTTGAGTTAATATCTAGTGTTTTTACATTTTAACCTGAAGGTTAATATTTACCATTTTTGAAAGGCCTTCATAAGCTTAATAATTGATAAGTCTTTGGTTATTTGAAAGGCCTCTATTTTTTCTCATTTTTGTAGGACAGTGTTACAGGATATAAAATTCTTAGGTGACAGGTATTTCTTCCTCTCATCACTTTAAATATATCATTCCATTTTTTCTAAACTTCAGTGGGATTTCTAATGAGAATAGACTGATGATCTTATTGAGGATTCCTTGAATATGAATAAGTTACTTCTGTCTTCAAGGTTTAAAATTCACTTGTTCTCTTTGGTTTCCAGTGGTTTAATTATAATAAGTCTCACAGTGGGTGCTTTGAGTTTATCACACATGGAATTTTTTTTTCACTTTATTAATCAATATTTTTTATTATGGTTTTGTGGGGTACAGTTAAGGATTAGGTGTACAATGACGTTTCATTCCGGCACCCTGTTGATAAGAGGTGTTTTCCCATCCCCCGACAGATATTTGCTACTGTTAATCCCATTCCCCTCCCCCCCATAGTTTCCCAGTACCGTCAGTCATTTTCTTATAGTATTACATTGGATGTTCAAGGTCCATTATATGAGTGAGGACATGTGATATTCGGATCTTTGTTTCTGTGAGAGGTCACTCAGTATTATAGACTCTAGTTCCATCCAGGTTGCAGCAAAATTCATGATTTTGTTCTTTTTTATGGCTGCATAGTATTCCATCGTGTATATGTACCACAATTTTTTAAATCCAGTCCTCTTTTGATGGGCAGCATGGTTGTTTCCAGGTTCTTGCTATTGTGAACAACACTGCAATAAACATACGTGTGCAGGTATCTTTTTTATAGAGTGATTTGTGTTCTTCAGGGTATATTCCCAGTAGGGGGATGGCAGGGTCATATGGAAGGTCAATTTTTAGAGCTTTTAGGAATCGCCACACTGCTTTCCACAGAGGTTGCACTAGCTTACACTCCCACCAACAGTGTAAAAGTGTCCCCTTTTCACCACACCCTCTCCAGCAGCTGTTATTTTTTGAGTTGTTGATAATTGCCATTCTGACTGGAGTTAGGTGGTATCTCAGTGTGGTTTTGATTTGCATGTCCCTGATGATTAGTGAGGTTGAGCATTTCTTCATGTGTTTGTTGGCTGCTCGAATGTCTTCTTTTGTGAAGTGTCTGTTCATATCTTTTGCCCATTTTATAATGGGGTTGTTTCTTTTCTTCTTTTCAGTATGTTTCAGTTCCTTGTTG
>NW_007041683.1:0-859 GCF_000164805.1 Carlito syrichta
CAGATGATTACTGATAAGAAGTTGTCACAAACACTGACAACTATTGAGGTGTGTGCTTCTTGTAAACAATTCCATGAGCTGGGTGGGAGCATGCATTGTTTTATTGTTGCCACCTTAGTTTCTGATGTGTCATTTATTCCTTTTTCTTCTTCCTGGACCTACACACACCACTCCCTGCAGCTGTAGCATCCTTGAATGACTTAGGGCACAGATTTTGCCTTGCTTGAAACCAGACTACAATGGCCGACTTCAAAATTTTTGTATTTATCTACACCGAATTCTAGTAAAATACTTCCATCAGCAAAGATATTGTTTGTTTTGCACAAAAAGAGTTACATTTCAGTCTTGAAACTAGTTCATATTGTCATAACCATGGAAAAGGAAGCGGCTTTTTCAGAATATTGATGTCTATAGCTCTTGTTTATTGATAGGGAAGGGACAGTTACCATGGTGATCTCACAGCCTCTGGAGGGCATGCTATCATGGCCTTGCCTCCCGCAACCCACCCAGCTGGAAGAACCCCTCTGAAAAGGATTTCCTTCCATAGAAATTCTTTGAGTTAATGGAAATAAAAAGAGTTTGATTTCTGGAATTCGGATTTGTTCACAGATTTGTTTTGCACGCTTCTCTCCTGTAATTTAAGAAAAAGCATTTACAATAAAGACAGTATATGTGATTTTCTCCAGAAATAAGGTTTAGGAGATTGTGTATTAATTATTCCAGAAATATGTTTGTTTTCAGACACAAAAATAACCTTTGCTCTTATCCATGAGAGCTAAAGGGTTTGAAAACACACCACTTCAACCCAGATCCTGGTCCAATGCATTTATTAGCATTTGGGGCAGCCAGAGTTTCGGCG
>NW_007041684.1:0-890 GCF_000164805.1 Carlito syrichta
CAGATCACCCACAATGGAAGACCAATCAGAATAGCAGCAGATTTATCTGCAGAAACACTGCAGGCTAGGAGAGCTTGGAGCCCTATCTTCAAAGTCCTAAAGGATAAACAATTTCAACCAAGAATAACCTACCCAGCCAAGCTAAGCTTCATCAGTGAGGGAGAATTAAAATCTTTCCCAGATATCCAATCCCTAAGAACTTATGCAGCCACAAAACCATCTCTACATGAAACACTTAAGAAAGTACTAAATACAGAAGAAAAGGAAAAAAGAACAACGTTCTTCACAAGAGTACAGGGAAAAGAATAAAATATACACGAACCAACCCCAAAAGCAAAAGAAAGACAAAAAAAAGAAAAAACCAAGTGGAAGTACAATAACTCAATAAGAACTCCTTGATAAGGATGAACTCTCACATTTCAATAATTAGTCTGAATGTGAATGGACTAAACGCACCACTGAAAAGACATAGAATGACAAAATGGATAAAATATCACCAGGCAACAATACACTGCCTTCAAGAGACCCACCTCACTAGAAAGGACATACACAGACTCAAAGTAAGAGGATGGGAAACAAATTTTCAGGCGAATGGAACACAAAAGAAAGGAGGAGTAGCGATCCTAATTTCAGACAAAATACCATTTAAGCTATCAAAAATTTAAAAAAGATACAGAGGGCCACTACATAATGATAAAAGGTTCACTCCACCAACAAGAAATATCTATCCTAAACATATATGCACCCAACATAGGCGCACCAACATTCATAAAGCAACTTCTAGGAAAACTAAAGAAAGACATTGACTCTAACACCATAATAACTGGGGACTTTAATACACCACTCACAACCTTAGACAGATCATCAGGACAAAAAATCAGCAAGGAGAG
>NW_007041685.1:0-486 GCF_000164805.1 Carlito syrichta
AGCCTTAAAGAAAAATGGAGAAAGAATATAAACAGGTAGTTTACCATAAAGAGGGGAAAGGCTTTCAAATATATTTTTAAAGTTTGATATGCATAATGAAAGAAATTTTATCAAAAGTACAATGATACAATTTTTTACCTACCATATTGGCAAGGATCCAAAAGTAGGGTAACACTGTGTTGTTTTTCTATATAAGAAAACAAATATTCTCTACTCTACCATGGATAGTAGAAATGTTCTATGGACTAAATGTCTGAGTCCCCTGCCCGCAAAATGTATCAAATACTCAGTGTGATAAGTATTTGGAGGTGGAGGCTTTGGGAGGTAATTAGTGCTAGACTAGGTCATGAGGGTGGAGTACTCGTGATGGAATTAATGTTCTTACATTTTAAAAGAGGAAAAGCACAAGATAGTTCTCTCTCTCTCTCTCTCTCTCTCTCTCTCTCTCTCTCTCTCTCTCTCCTGTCTCTCTCTCCTCTCTCTCTC
>NW_007041686.1:0-862 GCF_000164805.1 Carlito syrichta
GGTGTATATGTACACCATGGAATACTATATAGCCATGAAAAAGAATGAAATTGCGTCCTTTGCAGCAACATGGATGGAGCTGAAGACCATCATCCTAAGTAAACTGACTCAGAAACAGAAAGCCAAACACGTGGGAGCTAAATAGTCACAAGGATGGAAATAACAGGCACTGCAGACACTAATAAGGGGGGAGGGACCTAAGGTTCAGAAACTACCTGCAGGGTACAACGTTCACTATCTGGGAAATGGGCTGCCTGAGACCCAGTTCCCACCACTAAACAATATGTCCATCTGACATGTACTCATGTATACCCCCCAAATCTAAAATTTTTAATTGAATAGAAAAAAAAAGATCACTCCATCTACTTGAACACATATCTGCTCATTTAGCAACCTTAAAAAATTTTTTTTTTGTTTTTTGAGTTGGAGTCTCGCTCAGTCGCCCAGACTGGAGTGCAGCGGCCGCTCCCGGCCACCCGCAGCCTTGCCTGCGGGGCTCCGGCGATCCTTCCGCCTCAGCCTTTCGAGTAACCGGAGTTACAGGCATGCGCTACCACACCCGGCTGATTTTTTGCTTTATTGTAGAGATGAGGGCTCGCTGCCCAGGCGAGTCTCGAACCCGCGGGCTCAGGCAATCCACTCACTTCAGCCTCCCAAAGGCGCGGGATTACAGGCTGATCCACCAAGCCCAGCTAAAAAATCATTTTTAATTGTGGTAAAACACACATGATAAAAAATTTACATCTTAAACATTTTATGTGTGTAATTCAGGGGCACTGAGGGCATTCATATTCTTGTATAACCACCAACACCGCCCATCTCCAGACTCTATCTTAGAAAATGAAAAGTATGGACTCATTAA
>NW_007041687.1:0-1329 GCF_000164805.1 Carlito syrichta
AGGAGTAACAACAGGTTTGACAATCCCCCACCTGACAATCCTCCTGTCTCCCCAGAAGGCAAGAATGACTCAAACCAGACAGTCACACCTCAACAAAATAGACAAAGGTGAAATGCAAGCCAGGCTTGGGAAAGCTCCCAGCACACATCTGAGCAGCCACTCAACTGGGGCAGCTGCCAGGGATGATTGGGGAGTGGCTGGTACCCCACAACAGGACCTCTGTGGAGCCTCTGCACAGGAGGACCATTTATCCAGGGGCAGGGCCTGCCACCTTATGACCTGATTTCACTTTTCAGTGACACAGAACACACCCTGCCACATTGCAAATCTGAGAAGCCATGGAGGCCCCATGAGGCCAAGGAAGAGGCCAATCCCTTTGATGGAAGACTGGGCCATGGCCACTGGAGACAACAATGGGCTGCAGATTGGTGAGGACAGCTGGGCAGGGTGAGAATCCCAGTGACAGGAACTGAACAGGAACTTGCCTCAGGCTTAATTGAGGAATGTTTTGGTAAAGCTACAGTGGACACCTGTCACCTTGTGTGTTCAAAATCCATTCCCCAAACTTTGGGGCAGCATCTCAAGCTAGTCAAGGAGAACCTCCCTTCTCTACTTGTATTCTCTGGGGTGCTGGTTCTAGGCTGATCAACACCAAGCCTTTGACCCCACCCAACCTCAATGGCTCCTAGGCTCAAGTGCCAGCTTCACCATAGATCAGATATGTAATTCACCCTGTGATAGCCATAAAGCCTGTTATCTCATCGGACAGAGTCCTCAGCCTATGGGTTGGGGAGCAAGAATCCAGTGAACACCCTAGACATGCCCTCTGTACATGGCACAGTTCATTCTACGCAATTCTGGGCTCTTCTTTTCCAATACAGGATTCCTCCAGTAGCGGACTCAGGGAAGATAACCATGAACACCTGTGCTGGGGGCTCACAGAAGGTAAAAGACTGACATAAAAGCTCATAGCCACTAAGATGTGAACCTGTGACTTACTCAAGACCTGTTAGCTAAGATCTTTGTAGCCTGAAGAAATGCCATACCACTTCACCCCATTAAGAAAACCCTCTCGGCCGGGCTTGGTGGCTCAGTCTGTAATCTCGTGTTTTGGGAGGCCGAGGTGAGTGAATTGCCTGAGCCTGCGAGTTCGAGACCTGCCTGAGCAACTTGGTGAGACCTCATCTACACAATAAATCAAAAAATTAGCTGGGTGTGGTTGCGTGTGCCTGTAGTTCCATCTATTTGGAAGGCTGAGGTGGAAGGATTGCAGGAGCCCCGCAGGTCGAAGTTGTGTTGGCCGGGAGTGGCCACTGCACTCCAATCTGG
>NW_007041688.1:0-777 GCF_000164805.1 Carlito syrichta
ATTAAAAGATACCTGGAAACAAAGGAAAATGAAGAAACATCTTACCAAAACCTCTGGGATGCCATGAAAACAGTAGTAAGAGGGGAATTCATATCTCTACAAATGCACATGAAGAAAATGGAAAGATCACAAGTTAACAGCCTAACAAGTCACCCAAGGAAGCTGGAAAAGCAAGATCATCAAAACCCTAACTTCAGCAGAAGGATCCAGATCACCAAAATAAAAACCCAAATTCAGGACATAGAAGACAAAAAGATAATGAAGCAAAAATCAATGAAACAAAAAGCTGGTTCTTTGAAAGGATAAACAAAATTGATTGTCTCCTAGCTATACTGATCAAGAAAAAGAGAGAAAAAGCCCAAAGTAAACAATCAGAAACACAAAATATGAAGTCACAACTGACTCTGAAGAAATACAAAAGATTGTCAGAGACTACTATGTACACTTATATGGAAACAAACTTGAAAACCTAAAGGAAATGGAGGACTTTCTGACATTACACAACCTCCCTAGGCTGAAACAACAAGAAATTGAGACCCTAAGTAGACCAATAACAATCCAGGATATAGACTATGTCAAAAGAAAACCACCTACAAAAAAAAAGCCCTGGACAAGATGACTTTACAGCAGATTTCTACAAAACATACATGGGAGGAAATGATACCAAACCCTACTGAAAGTATTCCAGGTGATTGAGAAAGATGTAACTCCCCCCAAATTATTTTATAAAACTAACATCATATTGATATCCAAGCCAGGTAGAGATCCAACAAAGAA
>NW_007041689.1:0-786 GCF_000164805.1 Carlito syrichta
CCTGTGATTACAGGCTGAGCCACGGAGCCCGGCCCATTTTATATATCTTTAAAAAGTAGTAAGTAATAATGTCAAACACATAAAATTGAATAAGATCACATATGAAATTTCTAATACTGAACTGTATCTTTTCTGGACTTTTTTCTGGTAAGTCCCAAATATGTCAGTAATTGCACAAGCCTCTAATTTGTTTTGGCTTTAAATCCCAGGCCCTACAATTTATGTAGAAGCAATTGACTAAAGCAGATATGAAATCCTCATTTCCTTGAAGAAAGAAAGAAAATTCATCTTTATAAAGCTTGTAGTTATTTACAGGATATGGCAGCACTTACTTAACATTCTTTGACTCAAGAAATTAATAAAACTCATTACTTGTACTACACAAGTTTTATATATTGGCAATATTTTTGTTTTCACTTTTTATTATGTATTTCATGCCTGTTACTTTTCTACCTAATATCTACTCTCATTCTTACTTATTTACTGAGAAAGTACTTATATAACATTTGCTATGTACCAGATACTGTTCTAAACACTCTACAAATATTGTCAATTAATCTCTTACAACCTTATTATTATTTTCCTTTACAGGGGAGGAAACTGAAATGAATCACCTAAAATCACATAACCACTGAGTGGCAGAGCTGAGATTCTCACTGGTAGTCCAGCTCAAGACTTGAAGGAAACTGGAATATAAGCTGGCAAGGCCCTTATATTCTTTGGCTTATGTTCAAGGAACTAAGCCTACATTTTCCTTTGTCTCCCCTGACCTTTTAGTTGCATTTC
>NW_007041690.1:0-1771 GCF_000164805.1 Carlito syrichta
TTATAGACTCTAGTTCCATCCAGGTTGCTGCGATATTCATGATTTTGTTCTTTTTTTATGACTGCATAGTATTCCATCGTGTAAATGTACCACATTGTTTTACCCAGTCCTCTTTTGATGGGCAGCATGGTTGCTTCCAGGTTCTTGCTATTGTGAACAATGCTACAATAAACATACGTGTGCAGGTATCTTTTTTATACAGTGATTTGAGTTCTTCAGAGTATATTCCCAGTAGAGGGATTGCAGGGTCATATGGGAGGTTGATATTTAGAGCTTTTAGGAATCGCCACACTGCCTTCCACAAAGGTTGCACTAGTTTACACTCCTACCAACAGTGTAGAAGTGTTCCCTTTTCGCCACACCCTTTCTAGCAGTTGTTATTTTTGAGTTGTTGATAATTGCCATTCTGACTGGAGTTAGGTGGTATCTCAGTGTGGTTTTGATTTGCATCTCCCTGATGATTAGTGAGGTTGAACATTTCTTCATGTGTCTGTTGGCTGCTTGGATGTCTTCCTTTGTGAAGAGTCTGTTCATATCTTTTGCCCATTTTATAATGAGGTTGTTTGGTTTTTTTTCTTTTCAGCATGTTTGAGTTCCTTGTAGATCAAAGATATTAAGCCTTTGTTTGACCTAGTGTTGGCAAATACTTTTTCCCAGTTTGTAGGCTGTCTCCCTGCTCTCTTGATGGTATCTTTGGCTTTGCAGAAGCTTGTCAGTTTAATAAGGTCCCACTTGTCTATCTTCTCTCTTATGACCTGTGGGTTTCAGGTTTTGTTCAGGAATTGGAGGCCAGTTCCGATTTCCATGAGGGTATGTCCTTCATTTTCTAAGGTTCTTATGGTTTGAGGTTTTACATTTAGGTCTCTGATCCATTTGGAATTAACTTTTGTGCATGGGGATAGATAGGGGTCCTGTTTCAATCTTCTGCATGTGAGCAGCCAGTTTTCCCAGCACCATTTACTGAATAGGTTCTCCTCTCCCCAGTGGTAGGTGGTGGAGGCTTTGCTGAAGATGAGTTGGTTGAAAATTGAGGTTTTGCTTCTGGAATCTCAATTCTATTCCATTGATCTATATGCCTGTTCCTATACCAATACCAAGCTGTTTTGATGATTGTAGCTTTATAGTAAAGTTGGAAGTCTGGTAATGTGATACCACCTGCTTTGTTTTTTTTTTGCTGAGGATTGTTCTGGCTATTCTTGGACATTTGTATTTCCATATGAATTCCTGTGTTGATTTTTCTCGGTCCGAGAAGAATGTTGCTGGTAATTTGATGGGTATTGCATTGTGTAGATTGCCTTAGGTTAGATGGACATCTTCACAATGTTGATTCTTCCAATCCATAAGCATGGGATATTTTTCCACTTGTTTGTGCCATCTTTGATTACATTGAGCAGAGTTTTGTAATTTTCATTGTAAGGTCTTTCACATCTCTGGTTAGGAAGATGCCAAGGTATTTCATTTTTTTTGTGGCTATTGTGAATGGAATTGTGTTTTTTATTTGGATTTCTGTATGCTTATTATTGGTGTAGCGAAATGCGATTGTATTTTGTACATTTATTTTGTATCCTGAGACTTTGCTAAAGGCCTTTATCAGTGTAAGGAGGCTTTTGACAGATTCTCTTGGGTTTTCAAGGTACACAATCATATCATCTGCAAAGAGAGATAACTTGACTTCCTCTTTTCCTATTTTGATACCCTTGATTGCCTCCTCTTCTCTGATGCTCGAGTCAGGACTTCCAATACCATGTTGAACAGGAGGGGTGAGAGTGGG
>NW_007041691.1:0-777 GCF_000164805.1 Carlito syrichta
GATTTCTCTACACAAACTTGCTTTGTTCTTACGATATTCGGTGATAATTTGGAGTTATCTTTGGAAACAGGCATAATTCAACTAAAATGCACATGCAATAATGGATACAAACTAAAAATTTATGTTCTTTGAGTTGAATTGGCAGGCTGGAAGTATCTCTGTGGATGCATAGATGTTGTAAGGGACCATGTTGCACAAAGCCAAGGGTCCGTGCTGCATCAAGCCATAGAGATATAATCCCAATAAGCAACGGTCCACTCAGATAATATGTGAACTCATGCTGTTTACCAGAAAGCTGGGCCAGGGTCAGCAAGAGAATGGTATCAATACAGATTGTCTATGATGAGCTCCAAGCTGTGAGGCTCAGGAGTCAGTGTGTGGGTAGATTTTCCAAAGTGGAAGGGCTTTGGCTGGCCCTGGAAACAAAGCTGAGTCCCCCTTGGTAACCAGCATCCGTCTCAGGACTCAAGATGGGCTCTCAGAGATAATTCCCTACAAAGCTGTGATGTGACGGGCTGCACTAGAGACTTCAAATTTGGACACATGGTGCCAGTAAGGTTGTACAGTGCTAGTAACATGCCAGAGGAGGGTCAGAGTATCCATTCAGAAACCAAGAACATACACGTGTGACTTCCCATGATGCCTGAGCTGCTGAAATCCAGGCACTTTGAACCTACATGAAGAAACTTTTATTCTCACATTAGCATAAAAGAACTAGCAAACATGCTAGTGTAACATATAAGAGAACTAGCATGTTAATATTGTCTAAGATGGGGG
>NW_007041692.1:0-344 GCF_000164805.1 Carlito syrichta
GGGTGCCACTGCACTCCAGTCTGGGCAACAAAGTGAGACTCCAGCTCAAAAAAATAAAATAAAAAATAAAATGAAATAAAATATTAGTTACTTTATCAAAAGACATATTCATAGCATGACCTAGAGATCTCAGAAACATGAGACGTAGTTACACTTCATCCATGAATTTATTAGCTTAATTCTAGCATTTTCTCTGATGTATATCATTGCTTTCTTTAAGTTAATTCAATGCAGTGAACCCTTTATTCAAAAATAAGAAAGAAGGCCTCAATCTGCTTAAAAGTGAATTCATTATTTTCTGATTTTCTGACTATTACTCCTTTTTATTCAGGTATAACACCAAA
>NW_007041693.1:0-1132 GCF_000164805.1 Carlito syrichta
GGTCACTGTGAGCAAATTCCATCTGCTGTGTCCTGCTTTTTTTTTCACTCATTTTGTTGGGGCGCACAAGGAGATTCCTTGGGAGAACTTCAGGAAATTGACAGCCACTTGGATGAATTTGGATTCAATCATACTCAGGGATCTATCACAGAAACAAAGAACAGAGGACCCTACGTTGTTACTCATAAGCGAACCTTGAACAATCATCATAATCCTATAAGAAAGGGATTGGCAGCAGTGGGAAACTGCCGGAGACAGGGGGTGGGATTGGCGGTTGAGGGAAACTGCCAGGGGAGGGAGGAACATGCCTCAACAACAAGGGCCCCTGCATAATCAACGTTTGTAAACTTAACCCCGAATTGTACCCCATATCTTAAAAAAAAAAAGAGCCTGCCTCCGTGGCTCAGCCTGTAATCCCGCGCTTTGGAAAGTTGAGGTGAGTGGGTTGCCTGAGCCCACGGGTTCGAGACCAGCCTGGGCAACTTGGCGAGACCTCATCTCTACAATAAATCAAAAAATAAGCCGGGCGTGGTAGCACATGCCTGTAATTCTGGCTACTCGGAAGGCTGAGGCGGAAGGATCGCCGGAACCCAGCAGGCAGAGGCTGCAGTGGCTAAGAGTGGCCACTGCACTCCAGTCTGGGTGACAAAGTGAGACTCCAACTCAATAAATAAATAAATAAATAAATAAATAAATTTTAAAACTATAAAAATAATTTTTTAAAAAGACTTCAGAAAATAAGCTAATTTTCTAAGACAGTTTCTGTCAGAAAATATCGTTATTCTAACCCCGGACTAATAGATTGGCTGAAGGTAAAGTTTTCAACTAGGAAACATTTTTGTCTTACAATAGTTAAGGTGTGCTTTAATTTTCTTTTCACACTTTTCTGTCTCTTGTTTTTTTTTTCTCTCTCAAAACTTCTGTCCCTTTGTCAGAGTTCTTGGGATATTTCCTTATCTTCTAACCTGTTGTTTGTTACTTTTACCTCGGCCAATTATTTATTTTTACTTTTGTTACTCCCAGCTTCCTTTTATTATATTAAGGTTGTCGTATATTTATAGATAATGCATATACAATGTATATATACACAAATCTATACATATGCATGTATCTTTTTACTCTCAGGATATTG
>NW_007041694.1:0-1196 GCF_000164805.1 Carlito syrichta
CTTAAATTTGAATGGGAAAAGTCTACATATTTTTATGTGACTTTATTTATTTATTTATTTATTTTTGAGTTGGAGTCTCACTCTGTCACCCAGATTAGAGGGCAGTGTCCACTCCCGGCCACCGCAGCCTCAACCTGCTGGGCTCTAGCAATCCTTCCACCTCAGCCTTCCAAGTAGCCAGAATTGCAGGCACACGCTACCATGCCTGGCTGGTTTTTGATTTATTGTAGAGATGAGGTCTTGCCAAGTTGCCCAGGTGGGTCTCAAACCCACGGGCTCAGGCAATCCACTCACCTCAGCCTCCCAAAGGCACAGGATTAGAGGCTGAGCCACCGAGCTCAGCCTATTTTTTAATTTTATCTTGGAAAATATAGTTTATTTAGAATGTACATTGGAGAAAGGGAGAGAGAAAGAGAGGAGATTCATTTCTCCAAGGTAGAGGGGGATCCAAAGCTAGGAAACATGGCTTAGTTATAGCTCCAAGAGTCACATCCACACCAGAGTTTATCAAAGCAATAGCCACATATTTTTAATACAGTATGTTTGGGGAAAGCCCCTTACCTTTGTGACTAGTTTATATGTGTTACTTGAATTTTTTCTTATCTATGACGTGCAAAGTAGCTACAGATACTGTGTTAATGTCAAGTGTCTTAACCACAAAATCAGGGAATTTGGACTTAAAGTCTGAAATTGGAATGCTGGCAACCTTCCCTTTGGCCAGGAAAACGAGTAGGGCCACAGCATCTGTCTTTTAAAGTAGACCTTGCTCTTTGGGGGTTTATTCATGCCATGTTCTTGATAGAAGCTATGGGCCCTTAGAACCATTATTAAACTTAACTCTGGAGATGAAAAACAGTCCTCGTCAGTTTTCTTTTTCAAGACGTTTAATAGGCCTATCAGCAGTCTCATTGCAGATTTTTCTTTGAAAATACCTTGTTTCATTGCAGCCATAAAGAAGGACAAATATATGGACTTTTCAGCCACTTGGATGGATTTGGAGTTGATCATACTTAGTGATTTATCACAGAAACAAAGAACTGAGTTCCATATGTTCTCACTCATAAACAGATCTTGAACAATTATAATGCTATAAGAAAGCGATTGGCAGTAGTAGGAAACTGCCAGGGGAGGGGGGGCCTGGGATTGGTAGATGAGGGAAACTGGTAGGGGAGGGAGTGGCTTACCTCATCAACAGG
>NW_007041695.1:0-937 GCF_000164805.1 Carlito syrichta
TTTCAAGCTTCTTGGCAGGCTGAGGCAGAAGAATTGTCTGAGCCCAGTAGGTCGATGCTGCAGTGGCCATGGGCCATGAGCGTCCAGCCTGGGTGACAGAGTGAGACTCCAACTCAAAAAAAAGAAACGTAAGAGTGTAGCCATCAAGACTCAGCAACCTTGTCTGTGCTGTAGGAGAAAGAAAGGTTCTACTGGGTTGTACTCCAAGCCTCAGACCCAATACCAGACCAGCTGCAGATCACCCAGCAGGGCCAAGGCTCTGCTCTGAATGGCTGACCGCAGAGCTACCCACTGATGGCATCTCCGACTTGGACAGCCACCGTCCATGGGGTACGTAGGAAGGTTGATGCACCTTCTCAGTGATGGGTCAGCAGAAACCCAGTTAAACTATTTTGTATGGAGACAAGGTACATCACACTGAAGGCTATACTTAAACTTTTTTCCTCTTTATCCAAATTCCTCTAAACAAGCCAGAAAAAGACTCACTCAAGAAGCATCAGTTGTGCACACATGACAGGGTTTATCACCCTAATGCCTGTATCCTAAAGTGTACTTTCCAACCTGACTCCGGCATCACACAACAAAGATTTATGGTCCCGAAAAGCATCTTCTGTGGATTCTCAGACTCCAGGGACATTGTAAGCCACCTGTCTATCCTCCCTGATGTCTGCCACATATAGGACTTCATCTGTGTGTCAACAAGCCTAGAGTGTCCCCGCCCTCTGTCTCAGCAAAACATCTCAATCTCACCTCCTGACAAGAATTGTATATGACCAGTTAAGACATCTTTGAGCCCACCTCTGACCTGCAAGTCACCGCATGGAAATCCCGTCCTCCTCCCCTGGACAACCCAATGAGAATCTCACATGTATTGATTTGTGGTTTCTTTCAATTTCCACCTTCCTTAACAGCATAGAACCCAGACACTGTTGGACCA
>NW_007041696.1:0-794 GCF_000164805.1 Carlito syrichta
TTCATCCAGGTTGCAGCGAAATTCATGATTTTGTTCTTTTTTATGGCTGCGTAGTATTCCATCGTGTATATGTACCACATTTTTTTAATCCAGTCCTCTTTTGATGGGCAGCATGGTTGTTTCCAGGTTCTTGCTATTGTGAACAATGCTGCGATAAACATACGTGTGCAGGTATCTTTTTTATAGAGTGATTTGTGTTCTTCAGGGTATATTCCCAGTAGGGGGATTGCAGGGTCATATGGAAGGTCAATTTTTAGAGCTTTTAGGAATCGCCACACTGCTTTCCACAGAGGTTGCACTAGTTTACACTCCCACCAGCAGTGTAGAAGTGTTCCCTTTTCACCACACCCTCTCCAGCAGCTGTTATTTTTTGAGTTGTTGATAATTGCCATTCTGACTGGAGTTAGGTGGTATCTCAGTGTGGTTTTGATTTGCATCTCCCTGATGATTAGTGAGGTTGAGCATTTCTTCATGTGTTTGTTGGCTTCTCGAATGTCTTCTTTTGTGAAGTGTCTGTTCATATCTTTTGCCCATTTTATAATGGAGTTGTTTGTTTTCTTCTTTTCAGTACGTTTCAGTTCCTTGTAGATCCAGGATGTTAAGCCTTTGTCAGACCTAGAGTTGGCAAAGACTTTTTCCCAGTCTGTAGGCTGTCTTCCTGCTCTCTTGATGGTTTCTTTGGCTTTGCAGAAGCTTGTCAGTTTAATAAGGTCCCATTTGTCTATCTTCTCTCTTAAGTCCTGTGGGTTTCGGGTTTTGTACAGGATTGGATGCCAGTTCCGATTTCCATGAAA
>NW_007041697.1:0-796 GCF_000164805.1 Carlito syrichta
AGGTTAGACTAAATCTCTATATGCATTTACAATGGCACAGGACTCCAGACTTATTTCACTTTTTTTAATAATACCAGTGGAATTAATATTTTATTTTATTTATTTATTTATTTTGAGTTGGAGTCTCACGCTGTCGCCCAGACTGGAGTGCAGTGGCTGCTCCCAGCCACCGCAGCCTCGACCTGCTGGGCTCTGGCGATCCCTCCGCCTCAGCCTTCTGAGTAGACAGAATTACAGGCACGTGCTACCACACCTGGCTGAGTTTTTTGATTTATTGTAGAGATGAGGTCTCGCCTGCCCAGGCGGGTCTCAAACCCGCGGGCTCAGGCAATCCACTCACCTCAGCCTCCCAAAGGCACGGGATTACAGGCTGAGCCACCAAGCCCAGCTTTATTTTATTTTTAACATTTTTTATTTTAAAATTGTGGGGTACAGTTAAGGGTTAGGTATACAAATATGGATTGTGCAGGTCCCTCATTGATGAGGTGTGCCCCTCCGTCCCCAGGTAGATATTGACTACTGTTAATACCACCTTCCTTTTCCTGCCTGCCCACCCTAGTTTCCCGCCACTGTCAATACTTTTCTTATAGTATTATGATAGTTGTTCAAGGGTCACTTATGAGTGAGAACCTGTGATACTCAGATCTTTGTTTCTGTGATAGATCACTCAGTATTATAAACTCTAATTCCATTCAGGTTGCTGCGAAGTTCATGATTTTGTTCTTTTTTATGGCTACATAATATTCCATTATGTATTATGTTCCACATTTTTAAAATCCAGTTCTCTTTTTGATGG
>NW_007041698.1:0-760 GCF_000164805.1 Carlito syrichta
ACTTGATTAATAATGTTTACAAAGCTTCATGTTGAATGTCCATTAATTTGCATACATGTATTTTCATGTTAGAATTTCAAGAACCAGGAGCTATTCCAGAATTAGGAGGAAAATGCACATGCTTCCTTTTTTACTCCCATAATTGGGTAAATTGCTGATAAGATGAACCCAATTCTGCACATATAAAATGTGTCTTCCATGGTCAGTGCAAATTTCTAATAAATCTGATAAAACTATAGATTTACTAATAAGGGGTGGTCAGTGAGTAGGACCTGGGTCTGGATACTTTTATACTTAAGTGCAAAACCATAAAATTTAAAATGCCCAAAGATACAGTTTATTCATACATTTAGATGACCTAAATTTACACAGTCCTTATAAAAGGCTAATATTTTACTTAGACAAACCAAAGTATTTTAAAAATACTTTTAATCTACTTATTTGGGGCTGAACTATGTGAATCCAATCAGGTCCCTCAAAAAGGAATCAAGCTAAGACACCCAGGACTGTCTCTGCTACAGAGGTCACAGGAGTTTACATATTTGTCATAGGCTAAAAGCAGTGATGTACAAAAACACTTATGGGCACACAGAAAACGTGTGCATAATAAAACACACCCTGGCAGATAGCCAGAAAAACAATATGGATGCCAAAAGAGCAAGAAATGCTCATATGCTTCTCCTTTCCATAAAAGGATTATGTGCATGTGTACAGAGAACAAAAAACATGGGACATTCGTATTTAATAATAAACAAGTATA
>NW_007041699.1:0-1033 GCF_000164805.1 Carlito syrichta
CATTGGCACGGGATTGTAAATGACAGGGAGGTGAGATCCCAAATAGAATGTGCAATAAAAAGCAAAATCATTAAATTAATACAATACACCTAATCTACAAAAGTTATCAAAATTATGAGTGTAAATTACCAGGATCAGTTCCAAGATTTCCATGTGGCAGGGAGAGTGCATGCTTTGCTTACAGTTTGGGGTCAAAAGGTCAGTTGTTCACGACTTTAAGAATACCACTTTGAAATGCACATGGTAGTGTCTGTTCAGCAAACTCCACATCCCTTTTGTTTTCTTTGTATTTCTTTTTTTAGCTACTAGCGAGCCTCTGGGGAAGCAATATATACAATTAAATATGATCCATCCTGAATATATTTGAATTTTAGAGACAACTGTGATATTTTTAAAAACTCATCTTCCTACTGCTTATTCATTTATTTAATGCCAATTAATATTCCCTTGATGTGTTATTTTTTCATTCTCAGCTGAGGGCGGGCTCAGTAGCGCCGCCTGTCATCCCAGCAGTTTGGGAGGCCAAGGCGACTGGACTGCCTCTGCCTGAGGGTTTGAGAACACCCCAGGCAAATTGGCGTGACCTGCTCTCTACAATAAAATTTAAAAATTAGCCAGGGGTGCTAGGGCACCTGCAGTTCTGGGTACCTTGAAGTCTGAGGCAGCAGGATCACCATAGCTCAGCGGGTTGACACGGGGTGTCCATGAGAGTGCCTCTGTACTGCAGCCTGGGCTACAGAAAAGGACTCCAACTCAAAACAATAAATTCTCAGCCGGGCTTGGTGGCTCAGCCTGTAATCCCGCGCCTCTGGGAGTCTGCGGTGAGTGGTTTGCCTGAGCCCGCTGGTTCGAGACCCACCTGGGCAGGCGAGACCTCATCTCTACAATAAAATCAAAAAATTAGCCAGGCTTGGTAGCGTGCACCTGTAATTCCGGCTACTCGGAAGACTGAGGCCGAAGGATCGCTGGAGCCCAGCAGATCGAGGCTGCGGTGGCCGGGAGCGGCCACTGCACTCCATTCTGGGCGACAGAG
>NW_007041700.1:0-862 GCF_000164805.1 Carlito syrichta
AATCCTGTTAGAAAACAGCTCAGAGGATATTACATAATACTAAAAACATCCAAAATTTCTAAACTAAAGAAAGTGCTAAAATACTATGTGGTTGTGCTATAACAAAGCTCCGACAGGATTCGGTGAATAAAAAAATAAAACACTACCTCGTGGGCAATGCAATCAGGTCCCCTCCCATTTGTGGGAGTTTCGCTGTCCTCTCAATAAACGCTGCTTTACAAAAAAAAAGAGAAGACTAACTCGTTTAGTGGATTTTTGAATGGTCACTTCTCCCCTGGAGAAGTTTTTGGATAGGTGTGAACACATGGTTTTATTCACTTCTTGGGAATAAAATCCACATGTCTACCGCATTTGGCAGAGCACTGTAAACAAGCCCTTGAAGCCTAATTATTGCTCAGTAGTCAAGGTCCCCCCATTATGATATCAAAGTTCTGAGGCTGATGTCATAAATAACAATTTGACATGCTTGTATCCCTGACTTTGCTTACATCTTCATTGTAAAAATTAGACTTTTGGGCAATTTACAGATTCAATGAAATAACTATTATGTTAAAATCATTCTTCTCAGACCTGGAAATTACAATAAAGAATTCATATGAGCCGGTCTTGGTGCCACAGCCTGTAATCCCATGCCTTTGGGAGACTGAGGTGAGTGGAATGCCAGAGCCCGCGGGTTCGAGACCTGCCTGGGCAACGCTACCTCATCTCTACTATAAATCAAAAACTCAGCCGACGTGCTAGCGCATACCTGTCATCCAACTACTTGAAAGGCTGAGGCGGGAAGGATCACCGGAGCTCAGCAGGTTGAGGCTGCAGTGCCCGGAAGCAGCCACTGCACTCCAATCTGGGCAGAGTGTTAGAC
>NW_007041701.1:0-837 GCF_000164805.1 Carlito syrichta
TGAGGCAGAAGATTGCTGGAGTCCAGGAGTTCGAGGCTGTGGTGGCCAGGAGCATGCCACTGCACTCCAGTCTTGGCGACAGAGTGAGACTCCAATGTAAAAAAAAAAGAGAGAGAGAGAGAGAAAAAAAACAATAAATTCTCAAAGCTCATCTTCATGTCTAAAGGAAGTTAAAAATTAACAACCTAAATACTAAGTTCACATTATTCACCATTTCAAATACATTTTTACCCACCTTGAAACTGATTTTTCTTTCCAAATAGGCATACAGATTACTAAATTCTTTTTTCATCTTTTAAATTGTAAAATTTAAATCTAGGTTCCATATTTGAGAGAAGAGATGAGGAGACACAGTCATAAGGAAATGATGCCATGTGTAGATCACAGTAAACAACTGAATCAAACTAACTGAAATTTTAGTGATAAAAAAAATAAAACTTGCTGGGCTCGGTGGCTCAGCCTGTAATCCCATGCGTTTGGGAGGCTGAGGTGAGTGGACTGCCTGAATCCGCGGGTTTCAGACCCGCCTGGGCAACTTGGTGAGACCTCATCTCTACAATAAATAAAAAATGTAGCCGGGCATGGTAGCGTGCACCTGTAGTTCCAGCTACTTGGAAGGCTGAGGCGGAAGGATCGTTGGAGCCCGTCGGGTCGAGGCTGCGGTGGTCGGGAGTGGCCACTGCACTCCAGTCTGGGCGACAGAGTGAGACTCTATCTCAAAAATAAATAAATAAATGAAAATAAAATAAAAATAAATAAATAAATAAAACTCTATTTGCAAAACTATATAAGCAAGGCTCGCGAGCCGGTAAGATTGCTAAAATTATGCTTATGTGC
>NW_007041702.1:0-679 GCF_000164805.1 Carlito syrichta
AGGTGCTCATGGCCATCGCAGCCTCCAACTGGTGGACTCAAGCTATCCTTCTGATTCAGCCTTCCAAGTAGCTGGAAGGTACTGTAAATGCACACCACCATGTCCGGCTCACAGGTTAACTGACAAATCAATCAACCCAAGTTGTGCCTGAAAATGATAAGACCCACGACTAGTTATCATCTGGAGAACTGGTCATATACACGACCTGGCTCTATCCTCTTCCTGATGCCTTTACTCCTGGATTTGCTTCCTTCCCTCCCAGCTAGGTTCTAGTAGTCTCAATTCAGTTTTCCATCTAAGACTGAAAAGCCTTTTGGCTAAAGCCAAGAAGCTCCAAAGCTGCTTCTAAAGAATCAGGAAAACAGTCTTCTCTATCCTCCTACAGCATACTCATAACTGGGACCCGAGTTCTGTCATGTTGTTCTTCCACAACCACTGGATGCTAGAGTCCAGCATCTTAACTTGAGAAGCAAAGGCATAATGGGCAATCTACTCTTTGATGCTGTCCCTGTCCTCTCTCCTATTCCCCTGAATTGCTGCAGAGTTGATTTTAAAAGAATACACCTTGTCATTTGTTCCCTTTTCTTCACTTCTCGACTATCTTTTCTCTTTTTTAACCTTTACTTGAGCTGGGTACTATAAAGATACACAGACCCACCGAATGGTTCCAGTCCTCTGA
>NW_007041703.1:0-1440 GCF_000164805.1 Carlito syrichta
TCGCTCAGCCTGTAATCCCACACCTTGGGAGACTGAGGTGAGTGGATTGCCTGAGCCGGTGGGTTTGAGACCTACCTGGGCAACTTGGTGAGACCTCATCTCTACAATAACTCAAAAAAATTAGCCGGGTGTGGTAGTGCGCACCTGTAGTTCCAGCTACTTGGAAGGCTGAGGCAGAAGGGTCACCAGATCCCCAGCAGGTCAAGGCTGCAGTGACTGAGAGCAGCCACTGCACTCCAGTGTGGGTGACAGAGTGAGACTCCAACTAAAAAAAAAAAAGAAAAAAAAAGAAATCAAAGAAGCCAAGCAAAAAGGACAAATATAATCACTTATATGAGGTATTTAAAGGATCAAATTCATAGGGAACAATCAAAGTAGAGTGATGGCTACAAGGGACGCAGGGAAAAGAACAGGAAGTTCATGTTTTAACAAGTATAGACTGACTTCCAGTTGGGAAAGATGAAGAAAGTTCTGGAGATGGAAGGGGCAGAGGTTACACAACAATGTGGATGTAGTTAGACACAGAACATTAAATTTAAAAATGGTCTATTTAGCAAATATCACACATATGTAGTTACAAGGAAAAAAGATACGAGATGCTAACATGTCACAATATGGATAGACCTTGAAAACAGCGTGCTCAGCGAAAGAAATCAGACACAAAAGGCCACATACTGTGAAAATCCACTTATGTGGAACAGCAGAATAGGCAAATCCACAGAGAAAGAATGTAGATTAGTGGTTGCCAAGAATAGGGGGGATGGGGAGCACTGAGTTTCCTCTGGAGGTCAGGAAAATGTTCTGGAACTAGATTGATGGCTGCACAACACTGCCAGTATACTGAATTCCACTGAATTATATACCTCTTACAAGTGGCGAAAATGGCCGCGCCTTTGGGAGGCTGAGGTGAGTGAATTGCCTGAGCCTGCAGGTTTGAGACCCACCTGGGCAACTTGGTGAGACCTCATCTCTGCAATAAATCAAAATGAGCCGGGCGTGGTATCTCACTCCTGCAGTTCCAGCTACTTGGAAGGCTGAGGCAGAAGGATTGCCGAAGCCCAGCAGGTTGAGGCTGCGGTGGCCGGGAGCGGCCACTGCATTCCAGTCTGGGTGACAGAGTGAGACTCCAACTCAAAAATAAAATAAAAAAAGAAAATGGCAACATTTTTACCAAGTAAACTTATCCCAAGAAATACTCAGCTCTTACATCATTTCCACTTCCTCATGCATAGGACTTATCCCTCAGAGGACACAAAGCCAAGTTAAACCCTGCATGAACATTGACTATTCCAATAACATTTGGGCCCAAAACACAAGATTATGAGGGAAATCATTCTTGAATGTAAACTAGTGGCTTTCATATTTGGACAGCAAAGCAAGTAATGGAGCCTTGAAATTGACCCTGGGAAGATAATCACCCCATGGACAGATAGATTTCGG
>NW_007041703.1:1695-4820 GCF_000164805.1 Carlito syrichta
CCATGTTCAATCTACATAGATTAGTGGCCATATGTTTTACACAGTGGCTGCATCTTTTACTATATTCTTCCTTATTTAGGGATAAATAATATGTGTTTCTGATACATCACATTTTGTTTATCTATTCATCTCTTGATGGACACTCAGGTTGTTTCCAACTTTTGGGTATTGTGACTAATGGTCCCATAAATATTTATACTAGTTTGTGTTGGAATACCTGTTTTCTTTCGCAGTAAAACCAGTCTTTACTTAACATTGTCAATAGGTCCTTGGACACTGCTACTTTAAGTGAAATGATTTATAATAAAAACAACTTTACCGCAGGCTAATTGATATAAACAAGAGTTAAATTCCTAGAGCATATTTCTGGGCAGAGAAATATCACCAAACTTCTAAATAAATATCAAAACATCTCTAATGTTAAACATTGAAATGACTGTGAGCACTCTATTCACTTAAGAAGAAGTAGTAAAAGCAAGTAGCATCATTCCTTACTCCATTATTCCAGTTTAGGGTTACACGTGGCCAGAGTGCATCTTAGAAGCTCAAGGCACAAGGCAGTAACCAACCTTGGACAGGACGGCATTCCTTCTCAGGAAGCACTCTCATACACCCACATTCACTCAGACTGGGACAATGTAAACACACCCATTCACCTAACGTGCACATCTTTGGGAAGTGGGGGGGAGACCAGAGTATCCTGAGGAAACCCACGCTGATAGGAGAGAGCATGCAAACTCCACACAGATGGTAGACAGTGGCCCTGGCCAGGAATTGAATTTTTTTCCATCAATATTATAACAAAATAACATTGAATGAAATGACGTTATTCAAGGACCTGCTGTACATACCTAGGAATGCTATCATTGATTGATACAGTAATTCTATATTTAACTATTTGAGGCAATGTCAAACAATGTTACACATAAGCTGCACCATTTTATATTCCACCTACAATGTCTACGGGTTGGAATTTCTCTGTGTCCTTGTCAGTACTTGTTATTTTTAATTTTGGTTGTAAACTTCTTAATGTATATGAAGGGGTAACTCATAAAGTTTCAATGTGCATGTCCAGATAGTAATAATACTGGTCATCTTTTCATTTGCTTTTTGGCCATTTGCATGTCTTTTTGGCAAAGTGTATATTCAAGTTCTTTCTACATTTTTTTTTAACTAGGCTGTTAGTCTTTTTTTATTGAGTAACAGAAGTTCTCTATTGTGGATAACAGGTTCTTATCAGATATACAAATATTTTCTCCCATTCTATGGATCATCTTTTCACTTTCTTGATAGTGTCTTTTGATGCACAAAAGTTCTTAGTTTGAGGTAATTTTCCTTTAGTTGTTTGTGCTTTCAGTGTCAGATCTAAGAAACCTCTGCTGAATCCAAGGTCATGAAGATTTATCCCTATCATTTCTTCAAGAGTTAATATTTTTACCTCTTATATTTAGACCTTTGAACCACTTTGAGCTCATTTTTCTATGTGGTGTAAGGAAAGGGTACAATTTTATTCCTCCAAATGTGAGTAATCAATGGTCTAACACCATTTGTTTTATTTAATGATCTCAGTACTTGTTCTCTATTGTCAACAACCAATTGACCATAGAGGTGTGGATTTATTTTTGGACCTAGAAATTCAGTTCCATTGATCTCTATGTATATCTTTGTGCTAGCATCATGCAGTTTTCTCCTAATTTGCAGTCAGATTTGAAATTGAGAAATACGAGCCTCCAAGTTGGCTTTTCTTTAGCATGATTGATTTGGCCACTTGGAACTCCTTAAAATTTCACATGAGTGTTAGGACTGGCTTGCCCACTTCTGCCAAAAGGATGTTGAGATTTTCATAAAATCACAATGATTTTGTAGATTGTTCTGTGTTGTGCTGCCATCTAAAAAATGATTACGTCTCTACATGAACATAAGAGTCTCTACATTTATTTGGCTGTCTTGAATAATCTTCAGCAACTTTGTAATTTACACATCCAAATCTTACACTTGGGTAAATATGGTCTTAAGTATAGTATTACTGTTTATATTTTTTACACAGAATCGTCTTCTTAATTTTACTTTCATATTGCTTATAGCTAGTATATAGAAGTAAAATAGATTTTGGTGTATTGAAAAAGAAAAGGAGCCAGGCTTGGTGGCTCAGCCTGTAATCCCGTGCCTTTGGGAGGCTGAGGTGAGTGGATTGCCTGAGCCCGCGGGTTCGAGACCCGCCTGGGCAACTTGGTGAGACCTCATCTCTACAATAAATAAAAAATGAGCCGTGCATGGTAACGTGAACCTGTAGTTCCAGATACTTGGAAGGCTGAGAAGGAAGAATCACTGGAGCCCAGCAGGTCTATGCTGCGGTGGCCGGGAGCAGCCACTGATGACAGAGTGAGACTCCAACTCAAAAAAAGAAAAAGAAAAAGAAAAGAAAAGAGAGAAGCAAACCAAAGCAAAGAAAAGAAGACTAAGAGAGAGAGCTATCCAGGCTATGGTAAGGAGTTAAGCTTTCATCATGAGGATGATGGGATACTCTGCTAAAACAAGGAAATGCCATGACCTAACTCACATTTCTAAAAAGCCATTCCAGTTACTTTCCAGGAAACACGTGAGAAAAAATCTAATAGTTTAGGGAAGAAAGTTGGGGATTTTGACTTAGGAGATAGAGGTAGTAAGTGAAGTAATCAGATTAGAGAGATATATACACACTATATATATAATAAATATACATATAATATATGTAAAATAAAATAAATATAAGAAATATATATTTATATACACTTTTTTTTGTTGGTGTCTCACTCTGTCATTCAGGCTGGAGTGCAGTGGCACACTCACAGCCACCACAGCCTTGACCTACTGGACTCAGGTGATCTTTCTGCCTCAGCCTTCAAGTAGCTGAAAATACAGGCACAGACCACCACACTCAGCTAATTCTTTTGACTTATTGTAGAGACAAGGTCTCGCCAAGATGCCCAGGCTGGTCACGAATCCCTGGGCTCAGGCAATCCTCTCACTTCTTCCTCCCAAAATTCTGGAATTACAGGCATAAGCCACCATGCCCAGTTAGTTTTGGTTATATTTTTTAAGTAAAGCTTGGGCTGGTAGATTGAATGCAGGGTATACAGGAAAAA
>NW_007041704.1:0-432 GCF_000164805.1 Carlito syrichta
TTCTAGAGTCAATAGTTATAACCATGTTATAGTTGTGTCCACACACATCTTGCTCATCTTATTTATTTACTTATTTATTTATTTTTAATAGAGACAAGGTCTCACTATGTTGGTCAGGTTGGTCTCCAACTTCTGGCCTCAAGCAATCCTCCTACCTAGGCCTCCCAAAGTGTTAGGATTACAGGCGTGAACCATCATGCCTAGCCTTACTCATCTTTTAGATCTTCCTAACCAATGCAGGGCACCACAAATAGTATGGTTATGGTAATTAAGGGGGAGGGCTCTTGAGTCTGCTTGTCACTGTGTCTCCAACTGACTGTGCTTTCCTTCCTTCCTTCTTTCTTTCTTTCTTTCTTTCTTTTCTTCCTTCCTTCCTTCCTTCCTTCCTTCCTTCCTTCCTTCCTTCTTTCTTTCCTTCTTTCTTTCTTTTTC
>NW_007041705.1:0-820 GCF_000164805.1 Carlito syrichta
GGGTACAGTTAAGGGCTAGGTGCACAGTTGTGTTTCATTCAGGGACCCTGTTGATAAGAGGTGTTTTCCCATCCCCAGACAGATTTGCTACTGTTAATCCCATCCCCCCCATAGTTTTCCAGTACCGTCAGTCATTTTCTTATAGTATTACTTGGATGTTCAAGGTCCGTTATATGAGTGAGAACATGTGATACTCAGATCTTTGTTTCTGTGAGAGGTCACTCAGTATTATAGACTCTAGTTCCACCAAGGTTGCTGCAAAATTCATGATTTTGTACTTTTTTATGGCTGCGTAGTATTTCATTGTGTATATGTACCACATTTTAAAAAATCCAGTCCTCTTTTGATGGGCAGCATGGTTGTATCCAGGTTCTTGCTATTGTGAACAATGCTGCGATAAACACACGTGTGCAGGTATCTTTTTTATAGAGTGATTTGAGTTCTTCAGGGTATATCCCCTGTAGGGGGATTGCGGGGTCATATGGAAGGTCGATTTTTAGAGCTTTTAGGAATCGCCACACTGCTTTCCACAGAGGTTGCACTACTTTACACTCCCACCAACAGTGTAGAAGTGTTCACTTTTCACCACACCCTCTCCAGCAGCTGTTATATTTGAGTTGTTGATAATTGCCATTCTGACTGGAGTTAGGTGGTATCTCAGTGTGGTTTTGATTTACATCTCCCTGATGATTAGTGAAGTTGAGCATTTCTTCATGTGTTTGTTGGCTGCTCGGATGTCTTCTTTTGTGAAGTGTCTGTTCATATCTTTTTGCCCATTTTATAATTGGGGTTGTTTGTTTTCTTCTTTTCAGTATGTTTC
>NW_007041706.1:0-1207 GCF_000164805.1 Carlito syrichta
CATTTCGTTTAAGTCCAATGTCCTTTCAGGTCTGATTTCTCGTTTTTTTTCAAGCTGGTAAATTAGTTGCAGTTAGGGTCAGTTCCCCTGATCTGCTGTGAAGGACAGTTCAGATTAACCTCGGTTCAGAAGTTTGGTCTATGTCTTTATCAAGGTTGTTTCTCCCGTTTCGGTGTTGTTACCTTGAATCGCCAGCAGGTGCTATCTCATCTGCTCGCCCCAGAGGGGGTGGGGCCGGACAGGAACAAGATGGCTGCCTGCCTCCGAGCAGGCAACAGGAGCCCCACGCCGGGTGGGCAGGACAGTCTCCGTCGCAGGAGCGGTGGCAGCGATCCCAGCAGATCTTCCCTGAAGCGGTTTGGTGTGGATCTCCTCCGGCCGGGTTGTGATGAGCTACCCGTGCCAGAGGCCGCGGCGGCCGTGGCGGCGGCGGCGGCGGCGGCGGCGGGAGCGCTGGTGGGGGGAGGGGCTGCGGCAGCGGCGGGAGAGTGCAATGCAGTAAAACTGTCCAGTCCTTGCGATATTCCAGTGATAGCGATGGCTGAGCTCTGTCTGAGGAGCAGGCTGCAATGCTGGGGTCCCCAGCCTCCCGGGGGCGAGAGTCAGAGACCCACTGCAGATCTCCCTTGCAGAGGGCTTCAGACACCGGGTTGCCCGGTCACCATCTTGCCGCCGACCTACTTTAGATTTTTTTACTCCAGTCTGTTAATTGTGGCAAGGGCCCCTTAGGCACCGAGTAGGCACTGTGACCCTTAGACAGAAGAGTTTTGAGGCACATAGCTTCCCTATTCTTGTACTTTGTTTTCTTAATGTATGCTTTGGCATAGAATGTAAATTTTGTTTCAATTTTTAAAAATAATACTCTCAGGAAAAAATTGTGAAATACTTGAAAATGGGCAAAGAAAAACAATATATTACTGAATGTCTGTACACTTCCAGACTATACACAGCTTTCATTGTCTTTGAATTTTTTCAGTTCTGTAAGCTGTTACATGGCAAGGCACAGGATCATAGACAATTAAATGGAAGGGCACTTAATGACACTCCTTTTCCCAGTGAAAATGTCAGTTTTGCAACTATATTAATATTTATTTTTGCTTTTTTAAAGAACTTGAATACTTATGGCGCTTTGAATTCTCCTTTGAATCAGCTGTAATATCTTACGTTTTGTTTTTTTTTTTTGAGTTGGAGTCTCACTCTGTCACCC
>NW_007041707.1:0-746 GCF_000164805.1 Carlito syrichta
CGGTGGGCCCATTCCTCTTTCAATCACTCCATCGTCCCCTGCCCATGCAGATCTGTCCCTGGGGAGCCATGTTTTCCTGTCATGGCACACAAGGGAGGCGTTTTTCTTTTTTTTTGTCCCTGGAGTCTCTGTCACCCCAGCTAGGGCATGACAGCAAAATCATGGCTCCCGGGGCCTTTACCTCTGGATTTCAGGTGGTCCTACTACCGTGGCCCTCAAATAGCTGGAAGTTTAAGGGCCTCAAGGCCTGCCTCTATTTTGGAGGCCTCTTACTGAGATGAGGTCTTTCCATGTCACTCAGGCTGGTCTCCGACCCCTGGGCTCAGGCTGCCTCCTTCCTCAGCCTCCAAGGGCATGGGTCTGACAGCCATTAGCTATGGTGCCTGGCCAGGTCTCACACGTACTCTCAGTGGGGGTGATGCAAAAAAAGCCCCAGAACGAAGGCTACCATATCCCGTGTAGTTGGTACCACAGTCGCTACCATGCACCACTCCTGTGTTTGCATTCCTGGAGTGATGAAGTCTCACTACATGACCCAGCCTGGTCTTGAACCCCCAGGCTCCAGTGGTCCACTACCTCAGATTCCCAAAGTCACAGTGTGATTATCTGCTGGTCCACCATCTTTCGGAAACTCTATGCCCAATTCTGGGGCATCCTTCCCAAGTGATCTCTGTCTGTTCACGATGATGCCAATTCCATACAAAAATAGATGCTCTTCTTTCTTTTCCTTTTTTTCTTTATCAGAA
>NW_007041708.1:0-711 GCF_000164805.1 Carlito syrichta
CTTCTCTGCTTAATATTTTTTTAAGTGTTTCTAGTAGGGCTGGTCACTGATGAGGCTTAGTTTAGCTGGGTAGGTTATTCGTGGTTGAAATTGATTATCTTTGAGGACTCTGAAGATTGGGCTCCAAGCTCTTCTAGCCTGAAGGGCTTCTGTAGATAAATCTACTGCTATTGTAATTGGTCTTCCCCAATAGGGCGTATGACCATTTTCTCTTGCTGCCTTTAGGATTTTTCTCTTTTATACCTACTTTGTTTAAGCAAATTGTTATGTGTCTGGGAGTTGGTCTTCTCATTTGTTGTCTTACAGGGGTTCTCTAAATCTCCTGTGTTTGAATTTTCATGTCTCTGATGGAGTGAGGGAAGTTTTCTTAAATAATTTCATAGAATGTTTTTTCCAGGGTCATCTCTGTCTCTTTTTCTGCCTCAGGAAGTCCAATTTTTCTTAGGTTTGGTCTCTTGAAGAAATTGCTCATCTCTTGAAGGTTTTGTTCTGTCTTTTTAAGCTTCTTTTCTATGGTTTGGGAAGTTTGGGTTAGTTCTGTATTTTGGTCCTCAAGCTCTGAGATTCTTTCTTCTTCTTGGTTAATTCTGCTTTCCATGCTTATTAGTTCGTTATTTATTTCAATCACCATATTCTTTGCTACTGTTATCTCAGTTATCAACTCCTTCCTCTTTTCCTCTTGTCTTTCCTCAATTCTTTTTATTCTTTCTG
>NW_007041709.1:0-1031 GCF_000164805.1 Carlito syrichta
TTATATTCTTATTCCATACTATTATTTGTTTCTTTTCTACTTACTATAAGTATACTTTGCTCTACCCTAAGGTAGAAACTTTGAGCACTGGTTTTTTTTTTGTTTGTTTTGTTTGTTTTGAGTTGGAGTCTCACTTTGTTGCGCAGACTGGAGTGCAGTCCCAGCCACCATAGCCTCAACCTGCTAGGCTCTGGTGATCCTTCCACCTCAGCCTTCCAAGTAGCTGGTATTACAGGCATGCGCTACCATGCCCAGCTGATCTTTTGATTTATTGTAGAGATGAGGTCTCGCTGCCCAGGTGGGTCTCGAACCCGCAGCCTCAGGCAATCCACTCACCTCAGCTTCTCAAAGGCGTGGGATTATAGGCTGAACCACCGAGCCCGGCTGAGCACTGTTTTAAGTCCCTTTCCCTCCCCAATATGAGCATTTACACTTAGGCATGGTCCTCTAAGTACTGCTTTAGCTGCTCCTCACAAATTTTATGTTGTGTTTTTGGATTATTCAATTCATAATATTTTATAATTTTCCTTTTGATTTCTTTTACCCATAGTTGCTTAGAAATGTATTTTTAATTTCTGAATGTTTGAGTATGTTTCAGGTAGCTTTTAAATATTTAATTTAATTCCACTGTGGTGAGACAACATACCATGTCAAATTTCCAGCATTTAAATTTTATTAAAATATGTTAGTGGTATCACATGTGGTTGAAAATTCCCTGTGCACTTAAAAAGAATGTGTGTTCTGCAGTTCTTTTGTTGTAGCACTGAGTTGCCATCTGGTATCATTTCCTTTCAATATGAAGAATTTCCTTCAGTATTTTTTGTGGTACAGGCCTAATGGTAGTGAATTCTTTCATTTTTTAGTTCATCTAAAAAGTTTCTATTTTTTCCTTCATTTGTGAAGGACAGCTCAGCTGAACATAGACTTCTGGGTCATTAGTTTTTTCCTTCCTGCCTTTTAAAGATGTCCTTCTATTGTCTTCTGACTTCCATGGTTTTCTGAGAGAAATATGCTATCATTTGGAGTGCTGC
>NW_007041710.1:0-1267 GCF_000164805.1 Carlito syrichta
AATAACCAAACACCAAGATACTGTTGATTTAAATTTCCAGTAGTTCCATGATTCATATTCATTCATGTCACTCACCTCCTGACTTCTCATTAAGATGAAATAAATTATGATGTAGAGAATCACATCATATCCTGAATTTATTGTGCCCTTACAATGTATATTTCTTTTGGATTTCTTAAGTAATCTATAGTAACTATAATAACAACAAAATGGAAATAACCTCAAGGCATTGCCCAGATCTGTTAGCAACAAAGTGTTCTTAACTACTCCATAAAATGGACAAATGAATCTTTTTATTTCTCTACTCATTTTGTAAGTGTTCTGTCTGTCTCTTTGCTAACCATCTGGGCACATATAAAATATTTCCTTTGTTGTGAATGGACTTTATTTTTCAATTTGTCCTTTACTTGTATCTTTGAAAGTACTTGACATTGCCATAGAGAATCTGCCCAAAAATACCATAGTTAGGATTTTTAAAAAATATCTTATTGATATTTTATAATGGAGAGACATCAGATAGACATGTGGAGAATTAGTAGGGAAAATAGTTAGGGAAAATGGTTGCTGGCCAGAAAAACTGGGTCCTTCATTTTCTTCTTATTAGTGATATGAACTGAGCTCAATATAGGCAGCAAAATCATTTCTAGGTTCAGTAAAATAGGATGAGCATACATTACTAGGTGTAACGACCTTTTAAATAAAAAGATATAATCAGAGGTCCTGCTTGACTCAAAAGTTATTTATTTAAAGCACCTACATATGGATGGTAGAATATAACAATTTATAAGAAAATTTAAAGCACTATGTTTGACTACATACATTAGATACTAATTTGACAAGAATATTTGAAAACAATTTTACTCTCTTACTAATCAATATAAATTAGCAAAATGTCAGATAGGGTTATAGGCTGTTTTGTATTCTAAGCCCTGAAACAGAGACAGAATGAGTGCTATTGCTTTCCCTTCCATTACAGGAAGAAATAAACATATTTTAAATGTTCATAGAAAGAGTACAGTCATTTCTCAAAATCCCTGAGCAACTTTGTCACAGGACCTTCCACATAACCAAATCCACAAAAGCTCAAGTCCTTGATATAAAATAGCAAAGTACTTACATTTTTCCTATGTACAATCTCCCATATGCTTTAAGTCATCTCTAGATTACTTGCAGTATTTAATACATTGTAAATGCTACGCAAATCGTTGTTATACTGCATTATTTAGAGAAAAATGAAAAAACATGTTCAGTGTTGATGCAATTTCTT
>NW_007041711.1:0-691 GCF_000164805.1 Carlito syrichta
CTGAGCCTTTGACCAACCACTTTTCCAACTGCAGAAGTGAAAGCTTTCCTGTGGTGTTGCCAACTAACCCTGAGGCTAGCTGCATCCCCATGACCCAGGACAAAGCACAGAGACTGGCACTAAGGCAGTGTGAAAGGACATGTCCCTGCACTTCGACTCTGCAAATAACCTCTGTGTACCGGGCTCTAGCAGTTTGTCAGCAACTGTACTTGTCAAGCGAACCTCCAGCTGCTCCAGTGAAAAGTGTGATTGTATTCATTTGGACTCATTCAGTTTCAAGCAATCAAATGACTAATCATGACCTAAGCAGAAAAGTGACTCCATTGTCCCATAAACAAAGCCTAAATTTGTGCAGATCAGAGTTTGGTGCAGGGGCTCCAGAGTGTCACCACTGCTCAGACCTATTCTATGCTCCTTCTCTGTGATCCTTAGCTAGTTGGTGTTGCCTTCTAGCTTCAAGGTGGCTGCTGCAGCTCCCAAAAATCACCTCCTAACACAAACACATTCAAGTGGGGAGAAAGGCCAGCAGAAGGAAAAGGATTCCCCTATATCTGATAGGGCACTTCCTCCCAGGAATCCCTCAGCAGACCTTGGCCCCAGGCCTGGACACATCCCTGTCTGTGGCAGTCCTTAGCTGCGCCTGTAGTCCCTTCTGGAAATGTGGGAAGTGATTTTTTCCTCACTCATTTGA
>NW_007041712.1:0-600 GCF_000164805.1 Carlito syrichta
GTAGGGAGAGATGATCAGGCAGAGTACAGAAGCCTTGTATGGGAGTGAAGTTATTCTATACAGTACTCCAGTGGTGAACACATGTCATTGTACAGTCATCAAAACCTAGACAATGTACAACATCTACAGTGAACCCTAATGAAAACACAGTGGACTTTGAGTGATGATGCGTGAATATAGTTTCATCAGTTCTGATAATGTCCCCAGGTGGTGCAGGATGTTGAAAGTGTCAGATTTTGGGCATGTGCAAAGTCAGAGAGTTTATGGGAACTCCTTGGGATTTCCACTTACTTTGGCTGTGAACCTAAAACTACGCTAAAAAATAAAGTTTACTAATTAAAAAGTATATACACATATATCCTTTGACATTGTTAAAATTTACTTCATTCAATCTGTCCATTTATTTTACTGCTAGCTCTACCCTAGAGGTGATCAAATAAATAAATGCATCTCTTCTTTTACATTGTTGTTATTGATTCTAAATATCAATCCAATTATTAAGGAGTCTGACAAACCTTTTCTCTTTAATACTTGTGTTATTTATTATTTCAGATTAAAGGTAATGGCTAGTGACATACTGCCTATCTCGTAAATTAAAGA
>NW_007041713.1:0-1141 GCF_000164805.1 Carlito syrichta
CAGGCTGAGCCACCGAGCCCGGCTGCTAATTTTTGATTTATTGTAGAGATGAGGTCTCTCCAAGTTGCCCAGGCGGGTCTCGAACCCGCGGGCTCAGGCAATCCACTCACCTCAGCCTCCCAAAGGCGCGGGATTACAGACTGAGCCACCGAGCCCGGCTGCTAATTTTTGATTTATTGTAGAGATGAGGTCTCTCCAAGTTGCCCAGGCGGGTCTCGAACCCGCGGGCTCAGGCAATCCACTCACCCCAGCTTCCCAAAGGCGCGGGATTACAGGCTGAGCCACCAAGCCCGGCTGGTGTGACACTTTCATGGAGGAATAAAATGTATTAGCACTTGGAAATATATTAAATGTGAGGACAATTTTAAGTGTTACTGAGCTTCTCGCTAGCCTTATAATTTTTCAAGAGTCTGATACCACACGTTGCTTTTCATAAACTCTCTTCTCGCCTTACCAGCATAATGTTAGCAGAAGGCGTGTAGGTGAAGCTAGCCCCTGCATTTGAATCAACCGAAAGAGATATACCTGGCAAACTGCCAAAAGTTAGAAATTCAGTAGAAAGCTTAATCTGATGATTCCATCATGAAAAATGAACAGGTAAGGAGTGTCTTATGTATTCTTGGCATCTGTCATTAGTAATGACAAAATGCTTTGAAAAATCCACAAGAAAATATAGTTAATTTATGAATGGAATTTATGATGGAATACTCTTTTACTTTGACTAAGAATTATGGTAATTAGTTCTAAGTAGCATGGTGTGATAAAATCGATTATGAATATAAACCAATTCAAAATAAAATATTCATATGTGGAAAATAAAGTGATTAGACTTCCATCCCCACCTGCATTTCATACATAACGCTTTTTAATCATAAAAAGGTTGTAGGTTTAATCAACTCTTCAGTCATATCAAAAAAATAATTTTACTAGCTGATTTGTGATGATATTGAGGGTAAGGCTGCCTCACGGTATATATGCCCCATCATTTTGTGAAAGGTTATCCTAAAGAAATAAATCAGTTTAAGAAAAGGAAAACCTTAGCCGGGCTCGGTGGCTCAGCCTGTAATCCCGCGCCTTTGGGAGGCTGAGGTGAGTGGATTGCCTGAGCCAGCAGGTTCAAGACCCGCCTGGGCAGCGAGAG
>NW_007041714.1:0-706 GCF_000164805.1 Carlito syrichta
GACACAATCTTATGTTTGCTTCCTAAAAAAACTCGGGGAGCAATATTGAGAATGGAGGACAAGAAGGTATTCATGACTGAACTCATTTTATCTCCACGGTCTTCTATAATCTCATCATTCCTCTTGTTACTTTAGAATCTCTTAGTTGGTTCATTTCCCATTTCTTTTGCCTAATTTTGATTCTTTTATTTAAAGCTACCCTCACAGTTGTCTTTTTGCTCTACTGTTCACTGTCTGCTTTCTTATCTTCATCTCATTCAAGCTATGGTAAGCTGACCTGTACACCACCACGTGCTCCGGAACTGTTCTTGTTAAGGTGAGCAATGACACTAATCACCAGATTTGATGGCTGCTCTTCATTTCTTCTTCGTCCTGGAACTCTTTGTGGCATGTGATATTGTTGACCATTTAGTTCTCTAAGGTGTTCTTCCCTGACTTGTGTTCTCCTTTACTTCTAGCCATTTATTTTCAGTCTTTTTTTCCACTGCTTACACCTTACACATTGCTTTTCCATAGAGTTCTGTCTTCTGTGTACTCTTTTTTATTTTCTAAGCTTCTCCTGATGAAACTCAGTTGTCTTTGATTTTAGCCACTGCTTTTACGTTGACAACTCTAAAAGCTGCCTGTTCTCCAGGCTTATATTTTCAGTTGCCTCTTGTCTGTAACAATTAACATTCCTATAGGAGTGCACCTTTGTGTTTGACAA
>NW_007041715.1:0-689 GCF_000164805.1 Carlito syrichta
CCTAGTTATTTAGCTAACTAGTTGGCTATCAACTCAGCTAGCTGGTCATCTAACTAGTGAGCTCGCTCGCTTTCCATCAGGTCAGCCTACTAGTCAACTCTCTCGCCAGCCAACTGGTCAGCAAACTAGTCGGCTCACTCGCCAGCCAACAGGTAAAATAACTTTTGGCTCGCTCACAGACCAACTGGTTAGTTAGCTAGTCGGCTTGCTCACCAGCCAACTATTTAAGTCAGCTAGCCAGTCATCTTGTTCGCCACCTGACTAGTTAAGGTAGTTCGACCCTCGCTTTACTCACCAGCTGACTAGTTAAGTTGACTCAGGTCGGCTCACTCGCCTGCCTACTGGTTAAGTCCTCAAACCAGTCGGCTTACTTTCCAGCCAACTAAAATCAGCTGACGAGTCAGCTCACTTGCTGGCCGAGTAGTTAAGTCAGCTGATCAATCGACTCAGTCGCCGGTGGACTAGTTAAGTCAGTTGAACTGTCAGCTCACTCACCAAACAATTAGTAAAGTCAGCTCACCTATTGCCTCACTCGCTGGCTGACTAGTTAAGTTAGCTAACTGGTAGGCCACCTAGCCGACCAACGAGTAAAATCAGCTAACCATAGGCTGAATAGTCCCCTAACTTGTGAGCCAACATGTTAGTTCAGCTACTAGCAACCGACAAGTTAGGCCAGCTAATTAGTCGGC
>NW_007041716.1:0-820 GCF_000164805.1 Carlito syrichta
CAGCTGGGCCTCTGTGCACTCCATGATCATATGCAAGGTCACCATCACTGGCTTCGACCTCAGCAACTACCACGACTGCCTCAAGTAGAACAAAACCATCGAGGTTATGTATGCACAGTGCATGGAGGTGGGCAAGGACAAGTGTCTGCCCCTGTACTACAAGCAGCTGGTGTTGCACCTGCAGCACTCCCTCAAGCTCATCCTTGATTTCCTGGGCATTGCCTGGAGTGATACTGTTTTGCACTGCGAGGACCACATTGACAAGCTTGGTGGTGTCTCTCTGTCCAACACCAGTCATCAAGCCAGGTCATCAAGCCTGTGAACTTGGAAGTGCCCTCCAAGTGGACTGGCCACATCCCTAGGGATGTGGTGCAGAACGTGGCCCAGATCAACCCCATGCTGGCTTGACGCAGCTATGAGCCCTACGCAAACTCACCTAACTAAGGCAACCCTGACTCCATTGTCATCAATAACATAAACTGGGTCTTGAAATGTTACTATAAAACACCAGTCAATCTGAACGGATATTTTCAGGTGAACCAGACCAGCACCTCCTTCCACTTAGGAAACTCGTGATTTCCAGATCTCTGCAAATGGCTTTGTTGCCAAGAAGAGGAGAAACTGCATTCAAGAGGAAATTGGACCTCTAATTCAAGCATATTGCTTGCTATTAATTGCCCAAACAGGACTGCTAGTGAGGAGCCTATTTGTATATGTTTGCAAAAGTTGAATGATTGAAACATACTGTGAAATCCTCTATCTTTGGACACTCAAAGACAGAGAGCAAAGAGTATGGTAGTAGTCCATCTTTTTGAAATTT
>NW_007041717.1:0-802 GCF_000164805.1 Carlito syrichta
CCTCCCTCAACCGTGTTTTGGTAAGTCTGGGTGGATTCCCAGGTTCTGTTGAAAGGGCATCCAGTCAGTGTCCTCCGATACAGAAGTAATACTGTCTATGCAACTTCACACAACTTTGGGCCACCTGCATAACCTTAAGGAATGTAAGACCAAAGAGCCAAATCCATAGACAAATGCAATGTCATACTTTAACACAAATTATTTTGAAATTGTGTGGAATCTTTCTGTAGGGTAAAAACACAATGCACATGCATTCAACTGAACAGCTGATGTTTACATATTTTTTTAAATTATACTTTCCAGATTTGCAATTCATGAAAGAGTTAGATTGTTGTCTTTATCAATGAACTACCAAAAAAAATTGTGCTCAGTTTCAAAAGTTTATTGTAACCTTTCCAACTTCTTACACCTCTGGTGATTGTTTAGGTCAATAGAGTTACGGTTAAGTAAGGAAAGAAATGAGACTGTGACCTACACATTAATTATTTTTACTTGTCTTGACTATCTGAAAACAAAATGGTCACTCCTGCTGGATTATTTATCTAAGTTACTTCCTGAATATAATAATTGTATGTGTTTTTTCAAATACATTATCTCATTTGATCCCCAAAACAACAGTTAAACATATATCTTTCCCTCAAGTGCATCGATGAGAAACTGAAGCTTAAGCACATGACAATGTATTCAAGATATATTACTAAGTCTGTTTTAAGAACACCACTCGTCTATTGACACTAATCTCATGTTGTTGATATTTTTTCACTCTGCCTGCTGAAAATAAATATTCATGTCTAAGAAATGA
>NW_007041718.1:0-899 GCF_000164805.1 Carlito syrichta
TCTTAACATTTGGCAAGAATGTTGGAGGCTTTGTCAAAGATGAGAAATTTGAAAAATTGAAGCTTTGCTTCTGGAATCTCTATCCTGTTCCATTGGTCTATATGCCTGTTCTTGTACCAATACCAGGCTGTTTTGATTACTGTAGCTTTATAGTAAAATTTGAAGTGTGGAAGTGTGATACCTCCTGCTTTGTTTCTTTTGCTAAGGATTGTTTTGTCTATTCGTGGTCATTTGTGTTTCCATTAGAATTTCTGTACTGTCATTTCCAGGTCTGAGAAGAATGATGTTGGTAACTTAATGGGTATTGTGTTGAATCTGTAGATTGCCTCTGGTAGGATGGACATCTTAACAATGTTGATTCTTCTGATCCATGAGCATGGGATATTTTTCCATTTGTTTGTGTCTTCTTGAATTTCTTTGAGCAGTGTTTTGTAGTTCTCATTGTAAAGGTCTTTCACTTCTCTGGTTAGGAAGATGCCAATGTATTTCTTTTTGTGTGTGTGGCTATTGTGAATGGGATTGTGCTTTTAATTTGGGTCTCTGCCTGCTTGTTGTTGGTGTACAGGAATGCAACTGTCTTTAGCACATTTATTTTGTACCCTGAGCCTTTGCCAAAGTCCTTGATCAGTGCAAGCAAGTTTTTGGCAGTTTCTCTTAGATTTTCAAGGTATAGGATCATATCATCAGCAAAGAGGGATAACTTGACTTCCTCTTTTCCTATTTGGATATCCCTGATGTCCTTCTCTTGTTTAATTGCCCAAGCTAGGACTTCCAAAACAGTGTTTAACAAGTGGTTAGAATGGGCAACCTTGTCTTGTTCCAGTTTTCAGGGGAAATGTTTCCAGTTTCTGTCCATTTAGCAATATGTTAGCTGTGGGTTTATCATAGGTGGCACTTAC
>NW_007041719.1:0-819 GCF_000164805.1 Carlito syrichta
CCATACCATTTGCAGTCAAGATCAGGCCTTGTGGTATTTACCATAGAAACAGGGTACGAGGAGTTGTAGGCATCTTGTTTCTTTTTTTGTGTGAATTCTCACTCTTGTCGCCCAGGCTAGAGTGCAGTGAGGTGCTCATGGGCATCGCAGACTCCAACTGGTGGACTCAGGCTATGCCCCCGACTCACCCTTCCTTGTAGCTGGAAGGTATTTGAGATGCACGCCACCGTGTCGGGCTCACAGGTTAACTGACAAATCATTCCAAGTTGTGCCTGAAAATGATAAGACCCACGACTAGTTATCACCTGGAGAACTGGCCATATACATGACCTGGCTCTATCCTCTTCCTGAGGCCTTTACTCCTGGATTGGCCTCCTTCTCTCCCAGCTAGGTTCTAGTAGTCTGAATTCAGTTTTCCATCTAAGACTGAAAAGTCTTTTGGCTAAAGCCAAGTAGCTCTTAAGCTGATGCTAAAGCATCAGAAAACAGTCTTCTTTATCCTCCTACAGCATACTCATAACTGGGACCTGTGATTGGTCAAGTTTTTCTTCCACAGCCACTGGATGCTAGAGTCCAGCATCTTAACTTGAGAAGCAAAGGCATAATGGGCAATCTACTCTTTGTTTCTGTCCCTGTCCTCTCTTCTACTCCCCTGAATGGCTGCAGACTTGATTTGGTCAGAATATACCTTGTCATGTGTTCCCCTTTTCTTCAATTCACTACTATCTTTTCTCTTTTGAACCAAAATTGAGCTGGGTGCTTATGAGGCAACACAGTCCCACTGACTGGTTCAGTTCCTCTGAATAACAACATGAGGAA
>NW_007041720.1:0-810 GCF_000164805.1 Carlito syrichta
GTCCATCCAGATTGCTGCGAAGTTCATGATTTTGTTCTTTATGGCTGCATAATATTCCATCGCGTATATGTACCACATTTTTTTATCCAGTCTTCTTTTGAGGGGCAGCACGGTTGGATTCATGCTGTTGCTTTGTGAATAATGCTGCAATAAACATCTTTTTGTTCAATCTCCTCTTCTTCCTCATGAGTGTCCTCTGGCTTTGTTCACTTTTGAGGCTGGACTATGGGTTGGGGCTATGTTTTTAGCAGTTTTGAGATTTAATTGAGGGGGAAGCTGTGATTCAGAGTCTATCTGCCAATCCCAGTATCCACCAACAGGTGTATGCACACACTAGAACCCACTTCCCAACGCCTTACAATATGTCCATGCAATGGGGCTTAGGCTTGCTCCCTGGAACAAAAGGAGGTAAGAAAAAGAAAATAATGGAAGAAGGGGGGGTCAAGAGGGAGTTGGAGAGAGAGAAGAGTAAGAGGGAAACAGACATACATACTAACTAATGATTGAAAAGTGAATCAAGGCCAGAAAAGAGTAAAAAACAAACAAACAAACAAACAAACAAACAAAATTCCCTAAAGCATATCAGTAATTATGCAAAGACAGTACAATAAAATGCCTTTTGATGTACTTTCCCCCAACACAAACAAGTAGTCTAACTCAAAAAGCAAACAAAAGTGAGCAAAACAGTCAAATCAATAAAATAAAAAATCAAAATAAGAACCAGACGAGCTCTGGAGTCTTTCTTGAGTGTCTAAAATCTCTTGAGCTCTGATCTCTGTTCTCCTCCCCTTTGCTCTCATTGCAGGCAGA
>NW_007041721.1:0-3916 GCF_000164805.1 Carlito syrichta
CATGTGCACATGTGTGCAGATGGGCATGCATCTGTGCATGTGTGTAGTGTGTATGTATGTGCATGCCCATGTACATGCGTGCTTTGTGCATGCATGTGTGACTGTGTGGAGCTGTGGTTGAGTGTGTGCATATGTGGACATGGTGGTGATGGCCCGTGTGTGAGAGTGTGTAGGTGTGCATGCATGTGTACATGTGTGTGGGATACATGAGTGCATGTGTATGAATGTGTATGTGGTCGCATCTGTGTGGGGTTTTGGTTGGGTGTTTACTTGTAAGTATGTGCATATGTGAGCATGGGTGGTGTGTGCACATGTGTGAGGATGTGCATACATGTGTGTGCATGTGTGGGGTACATGTGTGAGCATATGGGTTATGACTGGTGTGCTCATATGTGACTGTGTACATATGTGGGCATGGGGTATATGTACATGTGAGTGTGTGTTTGCATGTGTGTGTATCTGGGAGGTACGTGTATACATGAGCATATAGGGTTATGATTGGTGTGTGCATATGTAGGCATGGGTAGTGCGTGCATGTGTGTGAGGATGTGTGTTTGTGCACACGTGTGGGGACTACGTGTGTTCATGTGCATTAATTTGCATGCATGCATGACCATGTGGGGTTGTGATTGGGTGTGTGCATATGTAGGCATGGGTGACATGTGCATTTGTGTGTGGGTGTATATGTGTGCATGTGTGTCCATATGTGTGTGGGTGCGTGTGTGCATGTGCGCATGTGCATAAATGTACATAAATGTGCATGCATGCGTGACCATGTGGTTGTGATTGGGTGTGTGCATATGTGGGCATGGATGGTGTGTGAATGAATGTGAGGACGTGTGTGCGCATGTACATGTGTGCACTGTACGTACAATTGTGTGTAGCTGTGGTTGGGTGTGTGCATACATGGGTATGAGTGGTATGTGCACATGTGTGAGAGTGTGTGCACAGTTGTGCACGTGTGTTGGTACATGTGTGCATGTACATAAGTGTGCATGTATGTGTGACCATGTGGGGTTGTAATTGGGTGTGTGCATATGTGGGCATGGGAGGTGTGTGCACAAGAGTGAGGGTGAGTGTATGTGCACATGTCTGTGCATGTGTGTGGATACATACATGCATTGCATAAATGTGCATGCATGCATGAATATGTGGGATGGTGGTCAGGTATGTGCATATGTGAGTGTGGGGAGTGTGTGCATGTCTGAGTGTCCAGTTCCACTCCCCAGCTAGAGTTGAGTATGTCACCGCGTGGAGTAACTGGCGCTCTTGCCGGCCAATGTCTCACTTCAGTGGGGAAAGGCTGCCCAGCCAGGGAGGGCTTCAAGCAGAGAACAGCCACAATGCAGGCAGGAAGACTTCCAGGGGTGGTTTAGATGCGGACGGCAGAGAGCATGGTCAGAGCTTGAGGCACGGGTGAGGAGGCCCACCAGGCAGGGCTAGCCGGACCTTGAGCAGGCCAGCCTTTTGGGGGCTAGGAGGCGTCTTAAGGTGCCTGCTCTGTGCGAGACCCGGCAGTCTCAGGGCCCAGGGTGGTCCCAGGCTTCAGTCCTCTGTCCCTGGGTCCTAACAGGCTGAATCACATGCCCAAGGCCATAGAAGGCTCAGGCCTTCCTCCTGAAGACGCCGTCGGGGGCAGCCGCAGGGCCTCAATACCCACGGTTGGCCGCGTGTGACTGGCAGGGCCCCTCACGTGGTGCATTTTTTGGCAGGGGCCTTCCAGCCACATTTGAATGGGTAGTCGAGAGCTTTTGGTAGATCTAGGATATGGAGCCTTTTCATCCCTTGTAAACATCTTCTTCCTTGGTCACTTGCTACAGGGTTTTTCCATAGTTCTTCCACGGGCGTAACTTTGAAACTTTTTTGTAGCAAAAGCTTCCTGAGGATTTCACCATCCACTGAATAATGAAACAGGCTTTTCTCATTACATGACTTCCCTAGAGCACTCTGATAGTTCCACTTTTAGACTTAAGTTTTTGTTTTATCTGCCGTTTTTTTGGGAGGATATGTTAAAGCTAACGGCCTCCTCCCTGCCCCCAAATATTGAGCCGTCGTCTTAGCACAGTTTAATAAACAGCCCATCCAGCCGGGCTCGGTGGCTCAGCCTGCAATTCCGCGCCTTCGGGAGGCTGCGGTGAGTGGATTGCCTGAGTCCGCGGGTTCGAGACCCGCCTGGGCAGGCGAGACCTCATCTCTACAACAAATCCAAAAAATCAGCCGGGCGTGGTAGCGCATGCCTGTAATTCCGGCTACTTGGAGGGCTGAGGCGGAAGGACCGCCGGAGCCCGGCAGGTCGAGGCTGCGGTGGCCGGGAGCGGCCACTGCACTCCACTCATGGGCGACAGAGTGAGACTCCAACTCAAAGAAAAATAAAAATAGCCCATCCTTTTCCCTACTGATTTATTTTTTTCATAGTTTTGATCTGAGTTGGGGTGGAGGAGGGAGAAGGGAAGATGGTGAGAGAGGAGAATATTAGCTGGGCATGGTAGTGCGGGCCTGTAGTTCCGGCTACGCGGAAGGCTGAGGCGATAGGATCGCCGGAACCCGGCAGGTCGAGGCTGCGGTGGCCGGGAGTGGCCACTGCACTCCACTCTGGGTGACAGAGTAAAGACTCCAACTCAAAAAAAAACAAAATGAAAAGAAAGAAAATAGAAAGGGGAGAATAAAAGAGAAGAGGAAGGAGCAGGAGGAGGGAGAGGAGGCTGATGGGGGAGGAGCGGAAGGAAGACAAACAATGCGACCACTAAGAGTGTGCCATTGCGGTCCAGCCTGGGCGGCGGAGTGAGACTCCGACTGAAAAAATAAGATGAGCCCAAGCAACCTGGCTTCAGTGCCTCCTGTCTATTCATGGTTACCAGACTGGGCAACATAGTGAGATACCATCTCTACAAAAATAAAAATGAAAAATTGGAGAGAAGAGGAGGGGGCCCTGTGCAGACCGGGGCAGAGATGACAGTGATGCGGCCACAAGCCATGGAGCACCCAGGACCACCACGGTCACCGGTCCTCTTTTTTTTTTGTCAGGGTCTAACCCCGTCACCCAGACCGGAGTTCAGTGACACCATCACGGCTCATTGCAGCCTTGTCCAGGGCTCAGGTGATCCTTCCACCTCAGCTTCCTGAGTAGGTGGGACTACAGGTGTGTGCCACCACATGTAGCTAACTTTTTTATTTTTTTTAGCGATGGGGTCTGACTGTGTTGCCCTGGCTGGTCTTGCACTCTCGGGCTCAGCGATCCTCCTGTCTCGGCCTTCCAGAGTGCTGATTACAGACGTGGGCTACCAGGCCCGGCCTTGGCTCCTGAACTTCTTATCACGCAGCTCATTCCAGAACAAACAGCGGCGACCTCGCCTAAATGGGGAGTGCAGCACCTGGGTCCTCCTCTGGATCGGCCACTCGCCACTCACCTTGGCGCCTCTCGGGCAGGTCTCTTCCTCTCTCTGGGCCTCGGTTTCCCCAGCGGCAAAACAGGCAGTTGGGGTGACTGGTCTGGATAGCCTCCAAGGCCTAGCCGGCTCTGGAGTTCAGTGACACCGGGAGACAACTGTCATCTTTCAACATCAACTAAACCCTCTAAACCTGCCCCCAGCTGCTGGAGGGGCATCTCACCAGGTCAGCCCGTGTGGGGGTGGGCTGGGGACAGTGGACAGAACAGGTAGCAACCTTCCTGCTGCCTGCTGGTATCCTGGGACCCCCATGATAGGCTGGGTAGCTCTCTGTCTTTCTCGGGGGGCTGAGTCAGTGTCCCTCCATCAAGGGCAGGCACGCACATGGCCACGGCCTGCTGGGCTCAGGCGATGCTCCCGCCTCAGCCTTCCGAGTAGCCAGAACTACAGGCCCTTGCGACCACACCCGGTCAATTTTTGTGATTGATTGGAGAGAGGAGGTCTCACTCACTTGCCTGGGCTGATCTCGA
>NW_007041722.1:0-1355 GCF_000164805.1 Carlito syrichta
CCCAACTAATTTTTTTCATTTATTGTAAATACGAAGTCTCACCAAGTTGCCCGGGCTGGTCTCGAACCCGTGGGCTCAGGCAATCTACTCGTTTTGGCTTCCCAAAGTGCTGATATTACAGACTGAGCCACTGAGCCCAGCCCATCTTAGGATTTTCAAAATAAAATGTGCATGCCCAAAATGAATGGAAATATGTAAACATCAAAGCCCTAGACAGTAAAAATATTTTCCTTTATATTTTGAAATACACCTCATATACCTTGGTTTAAGCATGCTGAATTTCTGTAAGAACTGAAAAAAGTAAAGTTTTTAGTAGGCCTTTAATAGAAAGTTAAGACATAAGCTTTATTGTATATGCTCACTTCTATTGTCAGTAAAAGTTATATATAGTAATCACATGTTCTTACTCATAAGCAGACCTTGAACAGCTGTTATAATATTATAAGAAAGGGATTAGCAATAATGGGAAACTGCCGGGGGTGCATACCTCATCAACAAGTGTACCTTCATAATGAACATTTGCATGCCTAACCTGGAATTTTACCCTAAATATTTAAAATTGAAAAACACCACAGTGTTATATATATTATATATAAGCATTTATCATTATTTATACTCAGCAGACATAATTTTAAATGAAAATTAAAATATTTTAGAAGCAACAGATCAAAAAATATATTTTTCTGATATATTTTTTCTGTAGACTATAAAAAAGTAAGAGATTCTTTTACTTGGTATTTGTTTAGTAGGCAAATCTCTATTAAAGCAAATAAATTTAATTACTCTTAAAAATAACACCAATATCTTGTCTGCTTCACAATTTTTATTCAAAAACTAAAATCATCTTTCCATCCACTGCCTAGATATTTATATAAGTATTCTCAAAGTGTTTTTGAGATTTCCAGATCTAATTTTTATGGCATACATGGAAATAAACAAGGGCAGTATTATTCATAGAAACTATTCACCAAATAATTAAAACAGTATGAAACATAATAATTACATAAATTAATTCTTTGCAATTGAAGCTATCATTATGAAATTGTTGCGGTGGCAATATTTTAAAAATTTGCAACTATGTTTTCCTTTCCTCAAAAAACATGATTTTGCATCATAGTTTCACTGACATGTTATTGAAACTTTGGGGAAAACTTTAAAGAAGGTAAAAACAAATTTTTCAAAGCTGGGTATTAGGAGAATAGACCTGTCAAAGTGATTAATCCTTTTATTTATTTATTTAAATTAGTTTATTTATTATAAAGTTGTGGGGTACAATTCAGGGCTAGGTATGCAAACATTGATCATGCAGGTACCCTTTTTGATGAGACATGCCCCTCCCTTCCCCAACTGCTAGT
>NW_007041723.1:0-635 GCF_000164805.1 Carlito syrichta
TTCCTCTCCAGCAGCTGTTATTTTTTGAGTTGTTGATAATTGCCATTCTGACTGGAGTTAGGTGGTATCTCAGTGTGGTTTTGATTTGCATCTCCCTGATGATTAGTGAGGTTGAGCATTTCTTCATGTGTTTGTTGGCTTCTCGAATGTCTTCTTTTGTGAAGTGTCTGTTCATATCTTTTGCCCATTTTATAATGGAGTTGTTTGTTTTCTTCTTTTCAGTACGTTTCAGTTCCTTGTAGATCCAGGATGTTAAGCCTTTGTCAGACCTAGAGTTGGCAAAGACTTTTTCCCAGTCTGTAGGCTGTCTTCCTGCTCTCTTGATGGTTTCTTTGGCTTTGCAGAAGCTTGTCAGTTTAATAAGGTCCCATTTGTCTATCTTCTCTCTTAAGTCCTGTGGGTTTCGGGTTTTGTACAGGAATTGGATGCCAGTTCCGATTTCCATGAGAGTATTTCCTTCCTTTTCTAAGGTTCTTATGGTTTGAGGTTTTACATTTAGGTCTCTGATCCATTTGGAGTTAACCTTTGTGCATGGGGATAGATAAGGGTCCTGTTTCAATCTTCTGCATGTGGTCAACCAGTTTTCCCAGCACCATTTACTGAAATAGGTTCTCTTCTCCCCACTGGTAGGTGGT
>NW_007041724.1:0-669 GCF_000164805.1 Carlito syrichta
GCCGGGAACACATAAGTAGCAGTTATATAACCTAGCATCTACAACAACAAATTTAAAAAATTATAAGAAAAAGAGACTGTATAATTCAAAGAAAAATTACTTTCATAATAAACTCAATATAGCAAATGTTTAGACAAACTTGAAAAATGCATTGCTTTACTTTTTAAATTTTATTATTATTATTATTATTTTTTTGAGTTGGAGTCTCACTCAGTTGCCCAGACTGGAGTGCAGTGACCGCTTCCGGCCACCGCAGTCTCTCCTGCTGGGCTCCGGCGATCCTTCCTCCTCAGCCTTCCGAGTAGCCGGAATTACAGGCATGCGCTACATGCCTGGCTGATTTTTTGATTTATTGTAGAGATGAGGTCTCACTGCCCAAGCGGGTCTCGAACCCTCAGGCTCAGGCAATCCGCTCACCTCAGCCTCCCAAAGGCATGGTATCACAGGCTGAGCCACCGAGCCCGACTGTGTTATTATTTTTTTTTAGTTGGATTCTCACTCTGTTGCTCAAGGTAGAGAGCAATGGCACAATCATGTCTCAGTACTACCTTTACCCATCCTTCTTTCTCAGCCTCCCAACTAGCAGGGACTACAGGTGTGCACCACCACACCTGGTTAATTTTTTTTTTGTTTTTTTTTATGAGTTGGAGTCTCACTCTGTCACCCAGA
>NW_007041725.1:0-659 GCF_000164805.1 Carlito syrichta
CATTCTAAAATCTTTTATACTGGCCGGGCTCGGTGGCTCAGCCTGTAATCCCGCGCCTTTGGGAGGCTGAGGTGAGTGGATTGCCTGAGCCCGTGGGTTCGAGACCTGACTGGGCAGGCGAGACCTCATCTCTACAATAAATCAAAAAATTAGCCGGGCTAGGTAGCGCGCGCCTGTAGTTCTAGCTACTTGGAAGGCCGAGGTAGAAGGATCGCCGGAGCCCAGTAGGTCGAGGCTGCGGTGGCCGGGAGCAGCCACTGCACTCCAGTCTGGGCGACAGAGTGAGACTCCAATTCAAAAAAAAAAAACAAAAAACATTCACACAATGACCCTATGACTGTATTCTCACCAATGTAATATGAATGAAAGCAACGTGGGATACTTCAAGGCCAGAGCCTCTCTGGTAGTAGATTTGCTTCCTCCATTGTCCCCATGATCCTGGGACAGATGTGCCTTGTGAATAAGCTTTAACTCTGGATATGGGCATTCAGACATGTTGCTCTAGAGGATAGCAGAGAAACAAGGATAGAAACTGGCATCTCAACACATGAGTTGAACAGAGAATTCACCAAAGAGGGACTCTGCTACATGAGAGAAACAAACTTTTATCTGGATTGAGCCTGTCCATACATTTTGGAGTTCATGAAACACTGTCACTA
>NW_007041726.1:0-846 GCF_000164805.1 Carlito syrichta
CATGTTATTTTAGCTTCCGCAAAAACTGGAAGAAGCCTACAAGGACGTGGTACAACATTTATTCTTTTGCTTTTCACAGCTAGGTATGCCAGAGCAACTGAAAACCAACAACGGTCCTGCATATACATCTAAATCTTTCCAGCAATTTTACTCCTAATTTAATATTTCTCATTCCACAGAAATTCCCTACAATCCACAAGGTCAAGCCATAGTTGAAAGAGTTCACCAAACTTTAAAAAATCAATTAAGTTATGAGAGGGTGAGTTCAAGTATAGTTCTCCTCACCACATCTTGAATCACACTTTATTTGTTATTAATCATTTAAATTTGGACCTTTCAGGCTATTCAGCTATGACTAGACATTGAGATCCAGAAGAAAGTATAAAACCTCCGATAAAATGAAGTCTTCTTACAGGAAAAGGGGAGAGCCTGCTTTATTTCGTGCTCAAGTCAAACATGTTACTAATCATAATTTTTCTTATAAAGGACATTCCAACTCCCTCCCTATTTGTTTTTATAATAATTCTACTTTTAATAATTATCAGACTTCTTGCTTAATGTCTACCTTTAAGTCTCTGAAGTACAGAAAGCCCTTATCAGGACAGTATCAAGGACGGTTGGCGACTGGAGATGTTAATGCCTGGAGGAACTGCCCCTAGCCATGCGACTAGAGCTTCATCGCCTCAGCGTGTCTGCTTGCCCCTTCAATGATACGGAAAAGGACTGGTCACTCACATGATGAGATGCTGGCTTCCCAAAATGGAGAGACTGTGCTTATAACTCTAAGGTGGACTATCCTGTACCCGGTGAAAAATTATATATTAGTGACTGGGGTTTTAATGGCTC
>NW_007041727.1:0-823 GCF_000164805.1 Carlito syrichta
TTCAGGTCCAGCTCTGTCGGTGACCAGCACTGACCAAGGGTGGGTTAGGACCCGCACCGGAGAATCAGGAGATGGTGAGAAGACCACTCGGAGGCAGTTCTTCTGGGAACAGTCTGATCAGGACTGAAGCCAATTTTATTCAAACCTTTTCCAACTTATATACCATTTTCTATACCCTCCAGCAGTGTAATAATCACTTGCTAGGGGCGTACAAGTTCCGTGCTTTACAAACCATGCATCACAAGACTATCACGAGACTTGCAAGTTTCGAGCAAACAATTCAAACTCCATGATGCCTGATGTGCTTCACAAAACTCACATCAAGGTCACAGGTGCACAATTTCATTTGTTCAAAATGTCTTCCATAGTGTTCAATAAATCATTCATATTATACTCTTTGTTCTAAATGCTGATTAATACAAAAAACTTTTCTGAGTTAACTCTAGGTTCAATCCAAGTTCACTGACTCCAAATATTTTTAACAATTAATATTATCAACTCAACACTATACTATAATCTATAAGTTTACTTAAATGACTTAGCTGTTCTATTAACCTATTATGATTCAATGTAGTGTCCTGTAATTCTATAACAATTAATTCAAATCTCATTCCTTACCATGACTTATATGAGTTTCATAAACCTAAACTTTAATTTTTTTATGATCTAGTGATTGGACTTTAACCCAAAACTTAATCTTTTTTCCTAGTACATTAATACATGGCTACGTGTAAAATTTCCTATTGTTATATTAGAAGCAAAACAGCACTGTTGGGAAAATTTTGGTATACTTAAAAATTGGCCTACAGGAGCAGGAACTAAA
>NW_007041728.1:0-963 GCF_000164805.1 Carlito syrichta
AGTCAGCTAGCTAAGTAGTTAAGTCAGCTAGCTATGTCATCCAGTAAAGTCAGCTTTCTAATTAAAAGAGCTCACAAGCCAGCTGGCAACTTAAGTAGCTAACTAGTTAAGTCAGCTAGATAGCTACCTGGCTAGCTAGTGATGTCAGTGAGTTAAGTCAGCAGGCTAGCCAACTGTGTAGCTGGTTACGTTAGCTAGTTTAGTCAGCTGTCTAGCCAGTTGACTAGGAAGGTATCTAGCTAGATAAGTCAGCTTGCTAGCCAACAGGCTGGCTGTTCGAGTCATCTAGTTAAGTCAGCAAGCTTGCCTGTTCACTAGGTAGGTAACTAGCTAGTTAAGAGAGCTGGCTAGCCAGCTTGCTAGCTTAAATCAGCTAGGTAAGTCAGCTGATTATTCAGGTGGCTAGATAGGTAGCCAGCTATTTAAGACAGCTGTCTAGCCAGCTGAGTGCTGGTTAAGTTAGCTAGTTAAGTCTCCTGGCAACCAGCTGGCTAGCTAGTTAAGTCAGCGTGTTGTCTGTTGGCTATTCAGCTGGTTAGCTAGGTAAAAAGTTAGTTAAGTCAGATGGCTAGTCATCAAGTTAGCTTGTTATTTCTGCTAGTTAAGTGAGCTGGCTACCTAGGAAGCTAGCTATATAAGTCAGCTAGTCTTATCAGCTAGTTACCTAGTTAAGTCAGCCTGTTAAGTCAACTGGCTAGCTAGATAGCTAGCTAGGTAGCTAGCTAGTTAAGCCACCTAGCTATGACAGCTGGCTAACTAGGTAGCTAACTGGTTAAGTCAGCTAGTTAAGTCAGGTTGCTAGCTTGTTAAGCCAGCGAGTTAAGTCAGCTGGCTAGCCAGCTGCCTAGCTGGGTAGCTAGCTAATTAAGTCAGATGTCTAGCCAGTTAACTAGCTTGTTAAACAACCTAGTTAAATCAGCTCACTAGTCAGCTGCTTATCTAGATAGCTAGGTACTAAGTCTG
>NW_007041729.1:0-883 GCF_000164805.1 Carlito syrichta
AGCACAAACAGGGAATATGATCCTTATCTCTCCCACAGGTCTAGCTCATGTGAGAAAAAAAGTCTAATTATTAGTCTGCAAATGTGTACAAAAATACAGTTAGAATGAATAAGACCTAGTATTCAATAGAGAAAAGGATGGCTATAAAAAACAACACTGCCTATTTAAAAATATCGGAAAGAATGGAATTAGAATATTACTTGTATAAAGAAATAATAAATGCTTGAGGTGATACACACCCCAATTGCACTGATTTGATGATTAATCGTTGTATGCCTGTATCCAACATCACATTTACCCCATAAATATATAGAGCTATCATATAATTCATGTATCCATAGTTAAAATTAAAAATTAAAAATTGAGACCTATGTAAAATTCAATGTAGTCTAATCAATTAAATAATATTTAATCATTCTTTAATGACTTTGGAGTATAGTTAAATTCTGAATTCTCAGGGACTTAAAAATTTTTTGTCCTTTAAAGAATAATGTATTAAAAATTTTAATTCAATTATATTGAGATATATTTGACAGACTGTTTCCTTAATTTTAATTGAACCATTTAGGTTGTCACAAATGCATACAGTGATGTAGCCACTAGAAAAATCATATTACACGATGTTCTGTCACCCTACATTCCTATTGCAGTCCATTTCTTCTTTCTAACTTTGACTTCTGATATTCACTGACCTGTTTTGTGTCTTTATAATTTTGTCAGGGTTGCAGGCATAAGTCACTGAATCCAATCTGTATCATGTGATAATATACTCAATATCTCTCTCAATATCTAGGAGAATTGCTTGAAGCCAGGAGTTTAGACCAGCCCAGTTAGCATAGCAAGATCCCATGCCTGGAACACACCAGCACCTCTAGCTGTTTAG
>NW_007041730.1:0-451 GCF_000164805.1 Carlito syrichta
TTTGTTCTAGTGTGGCTTCTGTTTCTGTTTCTGCCTCAGGAAGTCCAATTATTCTTAGGTTTGGTCTCTTGAAGTGATCATTCATCTCTTGCAGGTTTTGTTCTGTCTTTTTGAGCTTCTTTTCTATGCTTTTGACAGTTTGGGTTAGTTCTGTGTTTTGGTCTTCAAGCTCTGAAATTCTTTCTTCTGCTTGGCCGATTCTGCTTTCCATGCTTATTAGTCTGTTGTTCATTTTCATCACAGTATTCTTTACTGCTGTCATTTCTGACAACAGCTCCTTCCTATTTTCCTCTTGTCTCTCCTCAATTTTTTAAATTATCTCCATTAATGTCTTGATGTCTGGGTTTGTTGCATGTAGCCAGTCATTCTGGGGACTCTTCACTGTCTGTGTTCCAGAATCTGTTTTCTCATTGACTGATCTCCCAAGGTTCTGTGTAAGATCTATATTCTT
>NW_007041731.1:0-1404 GCF_000164805.1 Carlito syrichta
TTCTAGTGTCAGAACTCTGACAATCATGTCTCAGTGATTTTTCAAATTTATATGTAGTCAAAAAATTCTTTGTTCAAACATCACCTTAACTGGAAATGAAATGTGTAAAGTGAGGAAATGGCAGAAGCTCTGATTAAGGGACAAGAGATTTGGTTGCCAGATGTGACTTCTGAGCTTCCAAGGAACATCCGAGGGCTTAACCATCTGCCTCCTCCACCCACAGAAGGACCTGGTGCCAGGAGACAGAGACATTCCTCTGCATGTGAAAGGTAGAGCAGGCCAAGGTCAAGGTCTGAGTCTTAGTCCAGACTTGGTCTTTACTTGGTCCATAGCATGAGCTTCAGCAGAAATGCAGAATCATCTTTGTGAGTCTTATTCCAATCCTGTGGCTATGACCTCAGGCAGTTTCTTGATACTCCTCTGACATATTCAATCCTGTTCTGCTCCTCCTCAGACACATTTGATGGTTCTTCATTGCCCAGAGAAAAAGCCTGGGTTCATTGCTATGCCACCAAAATCCACACTGGTTAGGCCTCTGTGTCCCTTGATTGCACTCCTTGATAAATCCTGCACTGCAGCCTGGTCACCATACTCAGTGTCTCCTGAAACTCATATTTTACTCACATTCTCTATCTATCAAAATCCAAGTCAACTTTCAAAGTCTGGTTCAAGTCATTGTACTCTATCCTCATTGTCAGAATAAATCACTTCCTCCTTTGACTTCTGAAGGCTTAACCCCTTGTATCAGCAAGGATCTATTCAGGAGACAGAAACCATACCACCTATTTGATATGGCTTAATATAAATAATTCTTGCCAGGCGCAATGGCTTACATCTGTAATCCCAGGGTTTGAGGGCCAATGAGAGAGGAGCGCTTGAGCCCAGGAGTTTGAGACCAGCCTGGGCAGCACAGCAAGACCTCGGGACTATAAAAATTATTATTAATAATAATAAAAATAAGCCAGGCTCCGTGGCTCAGCCTGTAATCCTGCGCTTTGGGAGGCTGAGGTGAGTGGATTGCCAGAGCCCGTGGGTTTGAGACCCGCCTGGGCAACTTAGCGAGACCTCATTTCTACAATAAATCAAAAAATCAGCCAGGCGTGGTAGCAAGCGCCTGTAGTTCCAGCTACTCGGAAGGCTGAGGCAGAAGGATTGCCGGAGCACAGCAGGTCGAGGTTGCGGTGGCTGGGAGCAGCCAGTGCACTCCAGTCTGGGCGACAGAGTGAGACTCCAGCTCAAAAAAAAAAAAATAAAAAACAAGGCAAAATAAATAAATAAATAAATATAAAAATAAAGAATTACTAAGCAGGTAATGTTTTATGTTGAACTGTGTTCCTCTAAAATTCATCTGCAGAAGGCCTAATCTTCAATATCTCAGAATGTAATCTTACTGGAAACAGGAGA
>NW_007041732.1:0-864 GCF_000164805.1 Carlito syrichta
CACAGTCCCAAGCCTGGAGTTGAAACAGTTGAAGGACGAGTCCCTAGAGATCCCTCTTTTCCCTCCCCATATCTGGGCAAACTGAAAATTCATACTACCAGAAACAGTGCTTGGAAAGGCACTTTCCCCTCCTCACCATTTCCCCAAGTCTGTGTGGCGATTTTTCCACTATCTGCCTTCATGTTGTTACTAATTCTCAAATCTAAGAGATGGACTGAGTTATTTTTAAATGGGTAGACTGAAAAGGCACCAAAAGCATTCTCACAGTCCAACACGTTCATCCCCAGAGCACTCTTATTTGGCCGGCCAGGAGAAACTCTGGCTCTGCAAAAGTCAAGCCGAAAGCAAATTTCATCCCTTTCCTTGTACCAAAAAGAAAAACAGCAAAAATGGTTTTACAAGAAGTCCAAGACTCTTTAACATGAATTTAAACTTCTTTCTGAAAGCTAAGGATATTCCTTCTCAAAGCTTTGTGTTTTCAAGGATAACAGGAGAGGTAAGGAGAGCAAGGGAGCAGGAGCAGGAGCAGGAGCAGTAGAGAGCCAGGATATATTCATTCTATTTTTAAAACACTCGCCCACAGTTTGAAGTAAAGGAACACTCTGATTCTGTACTCCAACCTCTATCACCTTCTGCTGAACACAAGAACCAGAACCTGCACACATACACGGCACCGCTTCTGGATTTGGGGACTGCCGGGCGCCAATACTCCAAGGACAGGCGAGCTCACCAGCCACTCCTCCGGAGACCCTGGTGGCCCTGCCTGGCGGGAGCCACGTGCGGGGAGTGGAGCGTTACAGCCCGCCTGTCCCCGCCATCCGCCTGTCCCCACCCCGGCAGGGCCCGCTCCCTGCCCGCTCTGGG
>NW_007041733.1:0-1141 GCF_000164805.1 Carlito syrichta
CTTTATTTTGTAGAGATGAGGTCTCACTATGCTGCCCAGGCTGGTCTCAAACTCCTAAACTCAAACAATCCTCCCACCTCAGCCACCCAAAACGCTGGGATTACTGGCATGAGCCACCCTGCCTGGATGTTATTGCCCATTTCTTATAGTGGCAATCCAAGAGACCTCAGTGAATAAATTAATAAAAGGAAAAGGAGAAAGGAAGGAGGGAGGAAAGGACAGAATAGGATGAGAGGAAGGAAGAGGGAAGGAGTCAAGGAATAACTGGTTACAGTTGTGTGCTTCTGATGACCCTATGACACCCTATGCTGCCCCAGGAGTGCAGAGAGTTGGGACTTCCATGGGGTCTTGGAGGAGAGGGTATGAGGAAGGAGACATCATCAATCAGCATGTCTGTCTGTCCCTGGTCCAGCATGGGACCTGCCAAAGAGACGCCAGGTTCTAGTCCTGAATTTATGACACACCTACTGAGCGACCTTAGATGAGTCACTGAACTCAAACCTAGAGATAATGTCAGAATGTCTCCCGCTTGTGAGAAGATCACTGATCCTTAACTACCCTCTCATGGCCATAGTGGTGATGCGTGTGCTGGTGTAGTTAGCAGCTGATGGGAGGCAGGAGTTGGTTCACATGTTCTGGCTTCATGGCAACTGTTTCTTGGCCATACCCAATGCATATATGCTAAGCCTTGGGACCCACGTACATTTGCATGATGGGCTGAACCACTGTGGGTTTCCTCTCTTACAAAACCTAGAATATGGAGCTTGGCAGACAGCCTTGAAACATGCATGCCAGAAACGATGTCAAGATGGTGGGGTTGGCACACCTACTGCATACAGCAGGAGGAACATGCTACCTCCTTTGCTTACAAAAGTATTCAGTCAGTTTATTGACCACCTGAGAATCAATGGGGAGAAAGGGGGTGTCACTTGGGACCAAGGGTTGTCTCAAATGTGCTGGTTGTCTCAAATGTGCTTTCTTCAAATGTGAGACTCTTCTTATCTAGTGTGTATATAAAGTCAGACAAACTCGAGTTTTATTTTTATAGATGATAAACTGTATCTAGGTGGCAAATTTAACTTCATAATAAGTAAAATTGAAAAGCTTTAGCATACAGTATATCTGTATCATATATAAATAC
>NW_007041734.1:0-1206 GCF_000164805.1 Carlito syrichta
TCGGGCTCGGTGGCTCAGCCTGTAATCCTGCGCCTTTGGGAGGCTGAGGTGAGTGGATTGCCTGAGCCAGCGGATCCGAGACCCGCCTGGGCAGTGAGACCTCATCTCTACAATAAATCAAAAAATCAGCCGGGTGTGGTAGCGCATGCCTGTAATTCCGGCTACTTGGAAGGCTGAGGCAGAAGGATCGCCGGAGCCCAGCAGGTCGAGGCTGCGGTGGCTGGGAGCGGTCACTGCACTCCAGTCTGGGCGACAGAGTGAGACTCCAACTCAAAAAAAAAATATTCAACCCAAATCTCAGTGGACTAAAACAAATGCTTATTTATCATTGACATCTACATTTCTAAGCAAGACCCATCTTGCCACCAGCTTCTGAGATACTCACAACCAGAAAAGAAATAAGGTAAATCAAACATTGACTCTGAAAAGCTGCAGGTCAGAGTAAACAAAACAACTCACACTGTCATGCCTAACTTTAAAGCCGAAAAGAAGTCTGATCCTACCTACCACATGTCCCTAAGGAGGAAAAAAAAAATCAAAGAATCATGCACCAACCTACTGTCTATAAGGAAATCTTTTTTTATTAGAGAAGTCTATCTAACATAAAAATGAATGCACAAACACACAGAAAAAATGTATGAGAAAACACTAAGTTTTATCAAAGTTCTATTGTTTCTCTACCACTTATTTCTGGATGGCAGCTTTCATATGCTTTGAGTTGCTTTTCCCCCTAAAACTGCTTATCACAAGCACCTAGTATCAAGGAGATAAGAGATCAAACTCCATGAAAAAGTGGAGTAGGCAGACTTGACTGATTTAATGACCTCATTCTCCACAAAGTTTTTAACAAATGAAGAAAATCTTTCATGGATGCATATCCTACTATGAAGATGAGCTCAGGTAATAGTGAAAACAAAAAGTAGAGTCATTAGAAGATTAAGAGAAAATGCAATATCTGTGTTTATGCATTGATTTTTCTTTTTCCTGCTAACAGTCCATCTATTTCTATTTAATTACTGGAATTTCATTAGTGGCCGCACATTAGCAAAAAGTAACAAGTCAGGCATATAAAAGTTGGCAAAAGAATGAGAATAAAATCACATTTTGTTTGCATTGAATTTTGTCTTTTCTACTTTTTTCTCATTCTTTCATAAAGATCGTGGTGAATCAAGGATAAATCTGTTTTTTTCTTACACAAAGTAGCAC
>NW_007041735.1:0-1103 GCF_000164805.1 Carlito syrichta
CTGTAGAAGTGTTCCCTGTTTGTCATTTCCTCGTCAGCATCTGTTGTTTGTGGAGTTATGGATGATAGCCATCCCGACCGAACTTAGGTGGCCTCTCAATGTAGTTTTCATTTGCATTTTTGGATGACTAATGAGGCTGAGCTTTTTGACATGTCTTTGGTGGCCGCGTGTGTGTCTGTTGTTGAGAAGGGTCTGTACATATCGTTTGCTCACTTTGAAATGAGGCTGTTTGTTTTTTCCTAGTCGGCACGTGGGAGTTCCCAGCAGATCCTAGATGATCATCCTTTATCTGATGTACATTTGCAAATATCTTTTTTCCAGTCGGCGGCTTGTTTTTCTCTTGTTGGAGTCAGGGCCTCACTCTGATGACCAGAGTGGAGTAGAGTGGTACAATCATACCTGACCACAGGGTGGACCTCCTGGGCTCAGGCAATCCTCCCAGACAGCTACAAATACAAACCTGTATCTCCATGCCCAGCTCACCGATGACATTTTGGAGATAGAGATGAGGCTGCGTGATGTTAGACAGTCGCGTCTCCAAGTCCTGGGCTCCAGCAATCTTCCGTCCTCAGTCTGCCAAAGTGCTGGACGAGAGGGGGGAGATTCCAGGCCTGGCCTACCCTTAGCAGGAGTCGTCCTGGTGCGCGATGAAGTGTGCTTTGATTGCTGGGATACGCTTCCTAGCTGTCCATAGCCAACGATTTCGCTTGCTTTTCTTATGGAGCTATGAGTCTCCTTTACTTCTCACCACGAATATTCACCCCTCAACCGTGCGGAAAGCACCCTTGGATTTGTTCTTGCCACATACTCTCCTTGAACACTAGCCAACCCTTTTAGTGGTAATTTCAGAGGGCTGTGATCATACGAGGGGCCTCTAATGCGAGGAAAACCTCCTCTAAACCCATGCTGTGGAGCCAAAGGTAAGGACAGAGACCCACTTCTCTTGGAGTGACACCCATGCTTCAGGATGGGTGCTGAGTGAGGTCATGTTTCCAAGTCCTCACAGGTGGCCGCCACCAGCATGCAACCTCTGCTCTACAAGAAAAGCAGCTTGCAGACAATTTGACCCCATTTTCCCAGCCTGCCAGGCCCGGGACAGAGCT
>NW_007041736.1:0-2572 GCF_000164805.1 Carlito syrichta
CCCAGTGCCACCTGCTCCATTCTGAAGCTCTCTCCTCCCCAATGGGAAACGGGGGGACCTGTGGTCCACTCTCTTAGGAATAAGTTGAGTGACTGGCAGGTGAATCATGACTTCTCATATGACCTAGGATGCTTCTTAGTGGACAGAGCTAGGTGAGTTTAATCTCTGCACTGAGAAAATTTAGTTTCCACAGAGCTACGGGTACATCAACCAAAATGCTCTAGGGGAGACACACATTCCTGTGGAAGTTTGGGGAAGAAGGGTCTCCTTTTCCTGTCTCCCTTGTCTTTCTCAGATGCTGCTGATGGCAGAGTCAAGTTCAGAAGAGTCCAAGAGACTTCTGCCCGTCTGTCTCCATCTATTAGCATTGCTGCAGACAGGTACCATGGGCAGAAAGGAGGGGCTTCAACAACAGAAATTCATTGTCTAACAGTTCTGGAGGCTCAAAGCCCAAGACCAAGGTGTTGGCATTGTTGATTCCTTCTGTGGTCTCTCTCCTTGACTTACAGACCAACCAGCTGCCTTCTTGTTATGTCCTTACATGACGTGTCCTCTGCACATGGATGTCCCTGGTATCTTTCTGTGAGTCCAGATGTCCTCTTTTTATTAGGACACCAGTCAGATTAAAGTCCATTCTAAAGGCCTCATTTTAACCTAATATCTTCTGCAAAGCCTTATATCCAAATATGGAGACATGATGGTATACTAGAGGTGGAAACTTCAACACATGACCTTGGAGGGGTGCAAATCAAACCATGGCACCATCCATGACCATCCATGGCCACCCATGACCACCTGTATTCTGTCCACCCAGGCAACACCAGAGCTCACTCACTGGACCTACATTCATTGCTAACACTGCAATGTGTCCTTTATTTTGGGCCAAAAGTTCATAGAAGCTCTAGAGTTTCTCCTCTTCACTGTTAAACAAAAATGAAAATATGTCACATGTAGAATGATCTGTATCTATATATGATACAGATATACTGTATGCTAAAGCTTTTCATTTTGCTTATTATAAAGTTAAATTTGCCACCTTGATACAGTTTATTCATCTATAAAATTAAACTTGAGTTTGTCTGACTTTATATACACACTAAATAAGAAGAGTCTCACATTTGAATAAAGTACATTTTGAGACACCAGTACATTTGAGACAACCCTGGGTCCAAAGTGACACCCCCTTTCTCCTCATTGATTCTCTGGTGGTCAATAAACTGGCTGAATACTTTTGTAAGCAAAGGAGGCAGCGTGTTGCTCCTGCTGTATGCAGTAGGTGTGCCAACCCCACCATCTTGACATCATTTCTGGCATGCATGTTTCAAGGCTGTCAGCCAAGCCCCATATTCTAGGTTTTGTAAGAGAGGAAACCCACAGTGGTTCAACCCATCATGCAAATGTACGTGGGTCCCAAGGCTTAGTATGTATGCATTGGGTATGGCCAAGAAACAGTTGCCATGAAGCCAGAACATGTGAGCCAACTCCTGCCTCCCATCAGCTGCTAACTACACCAGCACACGCATCACCACTATGGCCATGAGAGGGTGGTTAAGGATCAGTGATCGTCTCACAAGCGGGAGACATTCTGACATTATCTCTAGGTTTGAGTTCAGTGGCTCATCTAAGGTCGCTCAGTAGGTGTGTCATAAATTCAGGACTAGAACCTGGCATCTCTTTGGCAGGTCCCATGCTGGGCCAGGGGCAGACAGACATGCTGATCGATGATGTCTCCTTCCTCATACCCTCTCCTCCAAGACCCCATGGAAGTCCCAACTCTCTGCACTCCTGGGGCATCTCAGGGTGTCATAGGGTCATCAGAAGCACACAGCTGTAACCAGCTATTCCTTGCCTCCTTCCCTCTTCCTTCCTCTCATCCTATTCTGTCCTTCCCTCTCTCCTTCCTTTCTCCTTTTCCTTTTATTAATTTATTCACTGAGGTCTCTTGGATTGCCACTATAAGAAATGGGCAATAACATCCAGGCAGGGTGGCTCATGCCAGTAATCCCAGCATTTGGGGAGGCTGAGGTGGGAGGATTGTTTGAGTTCAGGAGTTTGAGACCAGCCTGGGCAGCACAGTGAGACCTCATCTCTACAAAATAAAAAATATAGAGAAATTGGCCAGGCGTTGTGGTGCAAACCTGTAGTCCCAGCTATGCGGGAGGCTGAGGCAGGAAAATCTCTTCAGTCCAGAAGATCGTTGCTTCGGTGATCCGTAATTGTGCCCCTGCACTCCAGACTGGGTGATAGAGTGAGACCCTGACTCAAGAAAGAAAGAAAAAGGCAATATCATGTGCTGGGGGGAAGCTACATTACATTAAACACTATAGTAGATGGTTGAACATATACAGACAGTTATACTACAAGGCAAAAATAAGTGCTAAGAAGGATATGTGCTCATTACATCTTTGTCTCTCAGTTTCAACACTGTCTTCTGCAGTACATAGCCAGGACTTTGCAAATCTCATCTCTCCATTGTGGCCTCTTCCTTCCTGTCCAGATCCCTTCCCATCACCCTCAGTGCTGCCACAACCACGTGACTTCACCAGGCAAAAGCTTGTCCAGTTTTCCTGGT
>NW_007041736.1:3864-5145 GCF_000164805.1 Carlito syrichta
GTCACCCAGACTGGAGTGCAGTGGCCACTCCTGGCCACCGCAGCCTTGACCTGCTGGGCTCTGGCGATCCTTCTGCCTCAGCCTTCCAAGTAACTGGAACTACAGGCTCGCGCTACCACGCCCGGCTGATTTTTTGATTTATTGTAGAAATGAGGTCTCGCCAAGTTGCCCAGGCGGGTCTCAAACCCACGGGCTCTGGCAATCCATTCACCTCAGCCTCCCAAAGCGCAGGAGTACAGGCTAAGCCACCGAGTCCGGCTTATTTTTATTATTATTAATAATAATTTTTATAGTCCCGAGGTCTTGCTGTGCTGCTCAGGCTGGTCTCAAACTCCTGGGCTCAAGCACTCCTCTCTCATTGGCCCCCAAACTCTGGGATTACAGGTGTAAGTCATTGCACCTGGCAAGAATTACTTATATTAAATTTTCTCTGTCCAAATAGGTGGTATGGTTTCTGTCTCCTGAATAGATCCTTACTGATACAAGGGATTAAGACTTCAGAAGTCAAAGGAGGAAATGATTTATTCTGACAATGAGGATAGAGTACAATGACTTGAACCAGACTTTGAAAGTTAACTTGGATTTTGATAGATAGAGAATGTGAGTAAAATATGAATTTCAGGAGACACTGAGTATGGTGACCAGGCTGCAGTGCAGGATTTATCAAGGAGTGCACTCAAGGGACACAGAGGCCTAACCAGTGTGGATTTTAGTGGCATAGCAATGAACTCAGGTTTTTTCTCTGGGCAATGAAGAACTATCAAATGTGTCAAATGTGTCTGAGGAGGAGCAGAATAGGATTGAATGTGTCAGAGGAGTATCAAGAAACTGCCTGAGGTCATGGCCATAGGATTGGAATAAGACTCACAAAGATGATTCTGCATTTCTGCTGTAGCTCATGCTATGGAGCAAGTAAAGACCAAGTCTGAACTAAAACTCAGACCTTGACCTTAGCCTGCTCTACCTTTCACATGCACCAGGTCCTTCTGTGGGTGGAGGAGGCAGATGGTTAAGCCCTCAGATGTTCCTTGGAAGCTCAGAAGTCACATCTAGCAACCATATCTCTTGTCCCTTAATCAGAGCTACTGCCATTTCCTCACTTTACACATTTCATTTCCAGATAAGGTGATGTTTGAACAAAGGATTTTTTGACTACATATAAATTTGAAAAATCACTGAGATACGTGATTGTCAGAGTTCTGACACTAGTATCCTCAGTTGATTTCATGACATGCAAACTTCCAATCTGAAACACAGCAAATTAACACATATCCTTTCCAG
>NW_007041737.1:0-739 GCF_000164805.1 Carlito syrichta
GTGAACCAGTGCAAGGTACTTAGCACAGGACTGCCACAAATGACAATTGAGAAACTCACCATACCAGGGCCTTATATAGCCAAAGCAACCAAAGTGTGCCTAAGCCAGCAAACTACCAACCTTAAATAAAAAAGAAATAGTCTACCCAAATGAGAAGGAACAAAAATTAATAACTCTGAGTATTAAACACACATACTTACACACACTAACTCTTCAGCAATGAACTGTAACAAAAATAAAATCTTTGAAATTTCAGGCATAGAATAAAAAAGTTTGATTATAAAATTGATCAATAAGCTTCAGGAGAAAAGTAAAGAAAAACATTAAACAATTAACCCCCTCCAAAAAAAAAAAACTATTAAGGTCATAAATGAAAAACTTTGCAAAGAGATTGACACGTTTTTAAAAAGCTAAAATTTTAGAAATGAAAGAATCATTCTGGGAATTACAAAATGCAATGGAAAGTTTTAACTGTAGACTAAATCAAGCAAAAAAGAAAGGATCTCAGGACATGACAAAACTCTTGATTTTATTCAAGCAGAAAAAATGAGGAGAAAATAATCAAGAGGATAGAACAAAATCTCTAAGAATTGTATGATTATGTAAAATGTCCAAACCAAAGATTAATAGGTGTTTCTAAGGAAAAAAGGGAACACAACAGGTTTGGAAAAAACTATTTGAAAGAAAAATGGAAAAAAAATCTTCCCTGACCATGCTAGAGCTTTAAACACTCAGATGA
>NW_007041738.1:0-2405 GCF_000164805.1 Carlito syrichta
CTAGCTAGGGGACCATCAATCTTGTTTACCCTTTTGAAGAACCAACTTTTTGTTTCATTGATTTTTTGTATTATCTTTTTGTCTTCTATGTCCTGGATTTGGGCTTTTATTTTGATGATCTGGATTCTTCTGCTGAAATTAGGGTTTTTGTGGTCTTGCTTTTCCAGTTTCTTTAGGTGGCTTGTTAAGTTGTGAATTTCTGTTCCTTCCATTTTCTTCATGTGTGTTTGTAGGGATATAAATTCCCCTCTTGCTACAGCTTTCAGGGCATCCCAGAGATTTTGGTAAGATTTTTCTTCATTTTCATTTGAGTCCAGGTATCTTTTGATCCCTGTTTTGTTTGATTTTGTCATTGACCCAGGAGTTGTTTAGCATCATGCTGTTTAGTGTCCATGTCTTTGCGGGTTTTGGGGGGACTTTGTTGGTGTCAATGTTTATTTTTATTCCACTGTGATCTGAGAAGGTGTTTGGTAGAATTTCGGTCCTTTTAAAGTTGCTTATGCTTGCTTTATGGCCGAGTATGTCGTCGATCTTAGAATATGTTCCATGTGGTGATGAGTAGAATGTGTATTCTGTGGTCTTTGGATGGATTGTTCTGAAGGTATCAATTAAGTCGATTTGGTCCAAAGTCACATTGAAGTTCCGGATCTCCTTGCTGATTTTTTGTCCTGATGATCTGTCTAGGGTTGTGAGTGGGGTATTAAAGTCCCCAGTTATGATAGTGTTAGAGTCAATATCTTTCTTTAGTTTTCCTAGAAGCTGCTTTATAAAAGTTGGCGCACCTATGTTGGGTGCATATATGTTTATGATAGATATTTCTTGTTGATGGATTGAGCCTTTTATCATTATGTAGTGGCCTTCTGTATCTTTTTTTATTTTTAATAGTTTGAAGGGTATTTTGTCTGAAATTAAGATGGCTACTCCTCCTTTCTTTTGTATTCCGTTCGCCTGGAAGTTTGTTTCCCATCCTCTTACTTTGAGTCTCTGGGTGTCCTTTCTAGTGAGGTGAGTCTCTTGAAGGCAATAGATTGTTGCCTGATGATATTTTATCCATTTTACCAATCTATATCTTTTCAGTGGTGCATTTAGTCCGTTCACATTTAGGCTAATCATTGAAATGCAAGAGTTGATCCCTGTCATAAGGTTCTTACAGAGTTGTTCCTGTTTATTTGTTGTCTTTCTTTGGTTTTTGGAGTTGCTTGATGTGTGTTTTTAATCTTTTGCCTGTACTCTTGTGAAGAATGCTCTTGTTCTTTTTTCTTTTTCTTCTGTGTTCAGTACTTTCTTAAGTGTTTCTTGTAGACGTGGTCTGGTGGCGGCGTAGGCTCTTAGGGATTGGATGTTGGGAAAGATTCAATTCTCCCTCATTTATGAAGCTTAGTTTGGCTGGGTAGGTTATTCTTGTTTGAAATTGTTTCTCTTTTAGAACTTTGAAGATAGGGCTCCAGGTCCTGGCCTGAAGGGTTTCTGTGGATAAATCTGCTGCTATTCTAATTGGTTTTCCTTGGTAGGTAGTCTGGTCTTTTTCTCTTGCTGCCTTTAGGATTTTTCCTTTCATAGTTATTTTGTTTAGGCGAATTATTATGTGTCTGGGAGTTGGTCTTCTCATTTGTTGTCTTGCAGGGGTTCTCTGAATCTCTTGTGTTTGAATTTTTTCATCCTGAATGAGATGAGGGAAGTTTTCTTCAATGATTTCTTGAAATGTTTGTTCCAGTGTGGCTTCTGTTTCTGTTTCTGCCTCAGGAAGCCCAATTACTCTTAGATTTGGTCTCTTGAAGTGATCATTCATCTCTTGCAGGTTTTGTTCTGTCTTTTTGAGCTTCTTTTCTTTGCTTTTGACAGTTTGTGTTAGTTCTGTGCTTTGGTCTTTGAGCTCTGAGATTTTTTCTTCTGCTTGGCTAATTCTGCTTTCCGTGCTTATTAGTTTATTTATTTCCATCACAGTATACTTTACTGATGTCATTTCTGACTACAGTTCCTTCCTATTTTCCTCTTGTCTCTCCTCAATTTTTTTAATTCTCTCCATTAATGTCTTGATGTCTGGGTTTGTTACATGCGGCCAGTCATTCTGGGGACTCTTCATTGTCTGTGTTCCAGAATCTGTTTTCTCATTGTCTGATCTCCCAGGGGTCTGTGTAAGACCTATATTCTTCTTTTGGTTTTTCTTCATTTGTGCGGTTTTTCCCCCTCCCTACTTTTTCCTTCCCTCCACGTCACCATCTTCTTTAATTCTGTTATTCAAGGGTAAAGGGATTGGTTTTACTTCTGTTTGTTCAATCTCCTATTCTTCATGTATGTCCTCTTACTTTGTTCAATTCTGAATTGCACTGTATTGTTGGAGGTGGTCCTTTTTGCAGTTTTTGAGATGTACCTAAGGGGAGAGCTGTGATTCAAATTCTGTCTGC
>NW_007041739.1:0-1290 GCF_000164805.1 Carlito syrichta
ATACTATATATATATAAATATAATAAAATTTAAATCCTATATTGAAAGGAAAGGCATAAGAAAAGATGTTTCTAGATTGACTAGAAAAAAAGTACTATAATGAGAGAGAAAATATAGTGGTTGTGAATAAGAAACATACAATAAGAAAGTAGGAAAGATGTTCAAGTTGGGGACAGCTACTTTCTTTCTTTAAAAAGTCTCTCCTACAACAATACAAAAAAGATTTTAGCAACTCTGTGTCATTGTCAGAGTAGACTAGATGGACAAAAACTTCAGGTGATTTATGGATGTGTAAACTTGAAACTTGGGCAACTAAGAGAATGCACCAATAACAAAAGATAGGCAAAAAGTAGTTTGGGCAAATTGAAGAGGTTTTTATGCCATTTCCAATATTCCATAGGTAAAAACTAGTTTTGGGAAAGAATAAGTTATACACACTAACAAATATACCTTCAGAGTGGGTCTTCTGGAAGATGAAACTCTCTGAGAGGCCAAATATCAAGCTATTCTTGTTATTCTCAAGATGTTTTCCATGTTGGAATTCTTCAGGAAACCAAATATCAGTTTACAGTCTACAAAACTAATTTGGATATAAGCCTTCTAAAGCAATTATGTTACGTTCTTCTGCATAAAATTGTGATAATATAATTGAGTAGTATTCCCCAATATTCATGCACATCTAGAAGTTTAGAATGTCACTATATTTTGAAACAAGATCTTTGCAAATGTCATTAGCCAAGGATCGAGAATAGATCATACTGGATTAAAGTGGATCTCAATGCCAATAACTAGTGTCTATAAGAAGAGTAGAGGACAGAAACAGACAGACAGAGAAATAGGCCTTGTGGAGTTGGAGTCAGAGACTGAAGCAGCTGTAAACCTAAGAACCTCAAAGGCTGCTGGGAGCCACAAGAAACTAGGAAAAGCAAGGAAAGATGCTTCCTTGACAGCTACAGAGAGAGTTACATTATATAAGTATTTAATTGATTTGAATTAAATTCTATACCAGACAAAAATAATTTAATATCACATGACCTATAAGACATACAACTAGCTTATCTGGAATTACCTGAAGAAAGTGTCTCTGCTATTATCTTGAAGAAAAAATTTTCTGTTAGAATTATTCAGAGACAATATGGTACATACAAAGTTATGAAGATGATATTCTACAAAAAATTTAATTTATATTCATGCACAACATTGACTCTATGTGATTTTCTTTTTATATGATGACTGATTTTAGAACCTTACTTAGCATCTATGAAAAATGCAATCCCAGTGAGTGAACTG
>NW_007041739.1:2484-4263 GCF_000164805.1 Carlito syrichta
CTTTCCCCTTAGCAACAACCAATCAAGTGCCAGGGGGTAATCACCTAAGTTTCCAGATGTCTCTGCAACTTCCCCAGCTAGTGGACCAAGGTCAGCCTGAGTCAGGCTAGCCAATCCTCCACAATTAAGCTGACCACCAGAGAAACTACCCAATTAAATGGTAGCAACACTGGAAAGTCCCCCAAACTCCTCCTCCCTTTGTGTAAAAGCATAAAAGGCATCTGCTTAAAGAAATCAGAGCCTCTGTATGTACTCCACTGTGTCGGCTTTTGACAGGTCCAGGCTCAAGCTTGTAAATAAAGACCCTCTTGAACTTTCATTGGAATTGGCTCTTGGTGGTCTCTCGGATTGAACATTCGGCCACTACAGTACAAACCAAAATATTTCTTTTCATGCTTTAACTAAATAATACAAATAATTGTTTTATTTTAGTCATATTATATTTAAGACCATAATTTAATCAAATAATCCAGTTCATTTCATTTCATCTTTTTGGGGAGGGGTGAAAGAAGTGATGGGGGATGTTTTACATAAATGTGAACCTAAAATATAATGCATGTATATGTTAATCTGAGTATGCATACGATTTATTATGTGTTACTAAGCCAATCACTTACATACATCATATTATTTAATTATAAAATAATCCTATGAGGAAGGCATTTATCATCAATATTTTAGAGATGAGAAAAGTGACTTGAAAGGACAGAGAGCAAGGAAATGCTTTTTTTATCTTGCAATGATGAGAAAATAAGGTTATGTTCTGGAAAAATGCATAATTTAGGTAAAGACTAACTTTGCTGACTTTGTCTTTTCAGAAACACAGACTTCAAGCACGATCACCATTGTATACTCAGTGCATAGTGATCAGGACTCACCTCCTCCCTCAGAGTTTTCTGCCCAGGCTTCCTTGTGCCCTAAGGCCTGGCAGATTGGCAATCACTCTTGTAATGGGAATTTACAAGTCCTAAGATTTACACATTACAAAATTTATGCAGATCACAGGACTTGTGACAACTCAGAAGGAGAAGCTAATGGAGATTCAATTCTCCTGTAGATTAGGTGCCCCCTGAGGGAATATCAAGAATTTCCCAAAGCTACCAACTGGGAATGCATAAGAAATAAAGGGAGGAGCCTCTCGGTGGCTCAATCTGTAATCTCAACATTTTGGGAGGCAGAGACAAGTGGATTGCCTGAGCCTGTGACTTCAAGACCCACCTGGGCAACTTGGTGAGACCTCGTCTCTACAATAAATCAAAAATTAGCTGGGTATGGTAGTGGTCACCTATAGTTCCACCTACTTGGAAGGCTGAGGCGGAAGTATTGCCTGTACCCAGCAGGTCGAGGCTGCAATGACTGGGAGCATGTCACTGCACTCCAGTCTGGTCGACAGAGTGAGACTCCAACTAAAAAAAGAAAGAAAGAAAGGGAAAATGCATCCTCCATTAGCTCTAAGAAATGTTTTCAGGAATTTACAGGAGCACTGGGACCTCATCATGACCTTCTCTAGGGGTTATGAGAATATGGGCAAACATTAGCAGGTCTCTGTCACAGGCTCTCCAAGACATTCCCAGATGGTCAATGCAGAAGTCATGGCAGTCACACCTACCTGATTATGACACCCCCAAGGGAAAGGATTAAATCCCGGGCTCTTATCACTTATCTAGAATGTAGGTCCCTCCTTGTCTGTGGGAAATGAAGTTTCTTAAATAAATCTTCTCTCACCATTTTTGTGTTGCAATTTTTTGCATTTACTTGGATCTCTGGGTTGCCAGCGTG
>NW_007041740.1:0-1252 GCF_000164805.1 Carlito syrichta
TTCTGATTTATTGTAGAGATGAGGTCTCGCTGCCCCAGACAGGTCTCGAACCCGTGGGCTCAGGCAATCCACTCACCTCAGCCTCCCAAAGCGTGGGATTACAGGCTGAGCCACCGAGGCTGGCTAAAAAAAGTTTTGAAAAAGTTGAACATAAACAAGTAGGTAATATGATACCATTTCTGAAACAAGATATTCATATATGGGAATGCCTTATTTATAAGCTCTGCTTGTCAAAAATTTTATGTTAAGGTCTCAGTAGTGATTATTTCTGGGTGAATGCTGGTTTGTTTGTTTTTTCCTTTTGTACATCTTTATTCTTAAAAGAACAGGCATCACGGGTATGATTTTAAAGCAGCCATAGAAGGAGCAATGGAATGAAGCCAGCATGACTGCAGAGGGCAGGGCACTTTGGAGCCAGGGTGGTCAGAAGGATGCTTGTGTGGAGATAGATGTCAGCAGACCTGGCCCCAGAGGGCTGATGCACCCACTGTTGTAAATAGAATGTTTTCTTAATGAAGCTTCCGCTATTGTTTAGTATCCAGTTTAGCAAACCTATCTTGAGTGCCTGCTGGGAGTCAGACACATTATTAGGGTACAAATCTGCATATGTTGGGGGAAATCCTGCAGGGAGCAGTCCACCCCCTCCCATCCCACCCGCAGAAGAAGGGGCAAATACATACAACTATCTGTATGCAAAACAAAAACAAAGAAAGAAATGAAAACAAAATCTGGTAGACAGGCCCATTCCACTAGATTGTTGGGGAAATGCATTCTGGGACAGTCCTTCTGAGGCCGGCTTGACCGGCTCCATCAGAGTTGGGTTTTTTTTTTTTTTAATGGATGCATAATAGATATACATAGATGAGAAAGGACAGGCTAAGGTCGTGAAGGATCAGTCTGCCCCTCACCACAACGGGTTCTAGGGAGGCTGTGGGAAGGCTCCTCAGGCCAGCTTCCAGTGTCCTTGTCCCTGATACTAAATGCTGCATTGTACAGTGGCAGTGAGGGGAATCATTGGAGCCTTGTAGTGAGAAGCTAACTTTATTTCATCACAGGAAACTTGTTGCCTAGACTCTTTCAAAGTAAGGTATTATGAGATAGAAGATGAAGAGACAGGGAAATACTCAATGGCTGCTTTAAATAGGTGGACGAGCAACTGAAAACCATAGAGTAAAAGATAGGCAGGCAGCTGCAAAATTTACCTTGCTGAATTACTTCTTATATATATGAATATATATGTATGCATATGGCA
>NW_007041741.1:0-755 GCF_000164805.1 Carlito syrichta
CGGAAACTAATTCTTCTACAGGACCCTAAATACCCATGCCTTAAGACGTAAGTAAGACAAGTGGGATATCATCAAATTAATATACTTCTGCAAAACCAAAGAAACCGTCAAAAGGGCAGGAATACAGCCAACAGAATGGTAAAAATGATTCTCCACCTATATATCTGTAAAGAGACATTACACCTAGGATCTACAAGAAACTCAAACACTCAGAAAAAACAGATAAACATTCCCTTTGATAAGTGTGAAAATACATGATTGGACACTTTTCATAAGAAGAGATAAGTGCATCCAGCAGACACATGAAAATTGCTCAGCCTCACTCATCATCAAAGAAAAGCAAATTAAACCTCTTTGAAATACCAGAAACCCCCTGTAAGACTGGCCATGATTTATAAAACAAACCATAACAGATGCAGGTAAGGATTTGGGAACAAATACATGCTTCTACACTGAATGTCCACTGAAAGGTAGAGCAACACTTTGGAAAACAGTGTGGTGGTTTGTAAAGGGACAAGATATCATGTGACTCAGTAATATCCCTGTCGAGAACTTACCTTGAGGAACACACATCATTTTATCAAAAGATACCTGAACCAGTATGTTTTCTGCAACTCTAATAACAAATGCAATAAAACATTGTACCAACCATGTTGCCCATCAAAGCTGGAATGGATAAAATAAATGTGGTATATACACAGTGCATTATTATGCAGTGAATTATTATGCAGTGCATTATTATGCAGTCAAGAAAA
>NW_007041742.1:0-925 GCF_000164805.1 Carlito syrichta
GGGGCTTTCTTGGAAATTTTGAAGTGTATCAATTCGATTCCTGACAGGATATTGAATACTAAGATGGAAATTAAAACTCATAAAAATGTTATGACTTGTTCTATTTATAATTGTATCTAAAATTTAGACAAATGTAAAAAAGTAACAAACTCTAGGTAGGGTGGAGAATGGAATACAGCATTTGTAAGACTCAAATGCTGGGGGCATTTTTCTTATAGCTCCTATGTGTGACAGAATTATTGTGCCTAGTGGAAGGTAGCATTTTGCTTTTACGGAATTAGTCATTTTGGTGTTTGTAGCTTGAGAATCTCCATGGTTAAATAAAATCAAGATTGTTGTAGAAAGAAACTATACAAATAATAGGTGTTCAGTCACATCACTTCACTTAGGACACATGGGGCACTAAGAGGTTAAGTGATTTTCAAATGTTACATAATTGAATGTGCAAATGTCATAATCCCAGCTGTGAGGAGCAAATGAGATGATAGTGCTCAGTAATGCATAAATTAGATAAATAACTTGCAGGTCTAACGTATATGAAAGATCCTAACAGAATTTCAGTGCTTTTTATTTTAATTGTTTTTTTAAAAATAGTCTATCCTAATGTTGTGTATTATGAAATGTGTTTAAGTAACGATCAGACTCACTGTGGGAAATATTTAGATTTTTAGATTTTATTTTGTGTGAATTCGACAGTAAGAATAGTTATGTACAATGCCATGATACTTCATGAGTTTTTAAGTAGGGAAATATTTAGAACTGGTATTTAGAGCTAGTATCCTCACATTTCTCAAGTTTGACCCTTTAGTAAGCACCAATTCTGGCACCAGTTTTTACTCCATTTCTGACCTGTGTTCCCAAACTTAAGAGACATGGTGACTCCTTAGCTCTGAAACCTCTCATCCCCAAATAGAAATGCCGCCAG
>NW_007041743.1:0-1016 GCF_000164805.1 Carlito syrichta
GATTAATTCAAGGTTCAACCTGAACCCTTCTTTGAAATTTCTTTATAGGTGATCATATGCATAGCTTCTCTAGCAACCTTTGTGTTGTTGTTTTATGAAATTCTATTAGACTCGATTCTCTCTTTACTCCAGATGCTTATATCCAGCAGCTGTATCTTTCTGTGACTATCCCAGAGATACTTCATATTCCTAGATAATATAAACTAAATTTAGGATCATCTTCAAAGATCTTTTGGTTCACTTTTAGTTCATTTTCCCATCAAAAAACTGATTCATCAAACCAGAAGTAAAAGTCAGAAACTTGTGATCTGTCCCTGACTCCTTCCTGAGCTAATACAGTAAATTTTAACAATTTAAACTTGAAGTCTCTTGACTCTTTCTACTGCTCCATTTCTCTGAGTTTACCATTTTACAAACTTTTGTTAACTCCTGCTTAAACTAGTAGTTGACTAAGTAGTGTTTAGAGCCTCTATTTACCCTCTCAAGTACTCTTTCCACGTAATAGCCAAAATGATAGTTTCAGAATACAAGTGTAATTACACCACACTCTGCTTCAAATACAATATTTCTCTGATCTTAAGGTGTAATTTCTTTAATTTGACCTGCTTTGCTTTGCATGACCTAGCTCCCATTTTTCTTGCAAGAATTACTTTGTTTCTTCCTTTTTGTTTCTTCATTGCAGTTGTACTGGCCTGTTTTTAATGCTTTGGTCATATACTTTCCTCCTTTGAGTATTTGGAGCCTATAACTTCTTCCCTCTCCCTTTGCATGTTTAACACTGTTGGTCCCTAGAGTTAAACTCACACCTTCTCTGACCTTTCTGAGTGGATCAATTTTTTCTCTTTTATGTGCTCATTGCACCATTTATCTCTTTTTATAGCTGTCATTACAAGGATAATTTCACATTTATTGATATGCTGATTAGATTATGCCCATCTTCTATGCTCTTACCTTGATTGGGTGAGTATCACATGTTCAGTACTCTGTCCTCAGCACTCATACTATACCTGGTATAA
>NW_007041744.1:0-755 GCF_000164805.1 Carlito syrichta
AGACCCACTAGGGAATACAGAACATATTCAGTAAATGGTGCTGGGAAAAGTCTGACCACATGCACAAGATTGAAACAGGACCCATAACTATCACCATAAACATTAACTCTAAATGGATCAAAGACCTAAATGTAAAACACCAAATTATAATAATCTTAGAAAACTCAGGAGGCACCTTTATGGAAACTGGAACCGGGAACTTATTCCTCTTCAGAAACCTAAGTTCCCATACCTTAAGAAGTAAGTTAGACAAGTGGCTTCACACCAAATTAATACATTTTTGCAAAACAAAGGAAACCATGAAAAGAGCAGGGAGACTGCCCAAAGAATGGGAAAAACTATTCTCCAACTCTGTATCTGATAAAGGCATAACATCCAGGATCTACAAGAAACTCAACCACTCGGAAAAAAACAAACAGTTCCTTTCAAACGTGGGCAAAATACATGATTGGACCCTTTTCATAATAAGAGATATGGGCAGCCAGCAGACACATGAAAATGTGCTCAGTCTCACTCATCATCAAAGAAATGCAAATGAAAACCACATTGAAATACCACATACCCCCTGTAAGAATGGCCATCATTAATAAAACAAACAGTAACAGATGCTGGTGAGGATTTGGGAAAAAATGCTTCTACACTGCATTTGGACTGAAAACTAGAGCAACATCTTTGGAGAACATTGTGGCAGTTCCTAAAGGGACAAGCAATTGACCTACTATGTGACTCAGTAATTCCCCTGGAGAGAATATACC
>NW_007041745.1:0-812 GCF_000164805.1 Carlito syrichta
TCATTAGCAGAGATTGTTTTATTAAGCAAGGTATGGCTAACTTACATGGCACATTGTCACCATTTACTGGGTCTACTCGACTTAAAACTTTGAGTTCCAATTGCCAAAAAGGCTTTCATTAAGCTAGAGAATGCTTATCTAAATTTCATAAAAATGGTGATCTTTTAAATCAACTACGAGCCACCCCTGAGAGTACAGGACTGAACGTGTGTTCCTCCACCACAACAATATTAACTCCGGACGTTCCGGTAACCCCAATTCCTGTGGGATAAGGGCCCTCTCCCAGAAGGAATAGTGGGTGTAATATTAAGCAGAAGTTCCTTGTCTTTACAAGGAATTTCCATTATTTCTGGAGTGGTGGATTCGGATTACACAAGAGAAATCCAGGTGCTTGTTGCTCCCCCTAGCAAAACTGCAGTTTAACAAAGGTCAGAGAAAAGCCCAGTTGCTGCTCCTGCCTTATCATAAAGCAGGTAAACTTAACTAACCTGCCTAGAGGTGACTCTGGATTTGACTCTAGCGATGTTGTTTTTTGGGTTCTGAAGGTTACTAACCCTAGACCTCTAGAAGATATATATATATATAAGGAATTAAGATTAAAGGCTTATTGGACACCGGAGCCAATGTTTCCTGTATTACCGGGAAAGTTGGCCTGCTTCTTTGTCTACTCAAAAAGCTCCTTCAGGACTCATAGGCATTGTTCGAGTACCCTCAGTAACCAATAGACCTAAAAATTTTAAATTGGACAGATAAGACTTCAAAAACTTTTTGCCCATATGTTATTCCATCTATCCCCTTTATATTATGGGGAA
>NW_007041746.1:0-768 GCF_000164805.1 Carlito syrichta
AACCCCGCCTCAATAATCTTCCTGGTGTTCTCACTTCCCCTCTAATCTGATACTTGAAGCATTACACAGGGAGAAATCAAACTGCAGACACTGACTCTAATGCGTCCCTCAGGTGCTGGCTCTGAAACCCTCTGAGAAGCTACTTAGAACAGGTCTGATCAGAGAATCATAATCCAGGTGCCCTTAGCACCACACCAAAGCAATGCACTCACATCCAGGAGCTCTGAAGTAACTGCTACAAACCCCGCCTACCCCACCTCCATTCTGTTTGTTTTTAAACTTAAAGACAGAGCCTCCTAAGGAGAATTCTAAAAGAATACATTTGCCTGGAGCTTCTTAACCCTAAACACACACACACACACACACACACACACACACACACAGAGCAACAACAACAAAAATCAGAGTGGTCTGAACCAAAAAGAACGCAAAAAAGATTCTCACAACACTGGACAAAATTACAAGTTTGTAAAGCAGCAAAACGTCTCTACACACTGGGAGGAGCTTTTTCACATCTGAATCAGTACACTATGTTAGAGAGGGCATTATAAGAATCACTGTGGCTGTGTCAGTGCCACACCCATACAAAATCTGTCTAGGTTGGCATGGACTTTATAAGCTCGGAGAACAAAAACAAAGGCCAGAATCTTCTTCCTCAGCTTTCTAGGGTCTGAGTCACAAGGCTTTGAGAATCCCAGGGGAGCTCTGGGGCCTCACCTTATCGACAAGTCGCTGGGCAGAGGCATCAGTGATTCTGTTGAACACTTT
>NW_007041747.1:0-1136 GCF_000164805.1 Carlito syrichta
CGGCGCAGGATTACAGGCTGAGCCACTGAGCCTGGCTTGTTTTGGTTTTTAAAATAAATTCTGGAACAAAAGTGTGGTGTAGAATAAATATAGATAAGTATAATTTTTAAGCCACAGCTGTATGACAAGGTCATTTTCAGCAAATCAAAGATGTACTAAATTGCTGCTTTTTAAAGTCAGTTTGTTGTTGCAGGTAATGACCATCTCAACAAGGAAACTAAAGAGCAGTTTGAGATCCTGAGGACAGTCATGGAACTCTTTCTTAGAGAAACGCACCTGCATTCAACATTATGTGTTCAATTTCAAGACAGCTCTAGGACCCAGCTGAAGTCCATCCATATTCCACAAGTTAAAAGCTCTGAATACGAAAACATGACTGCTCTTCAGTTTGGAGTAGCTGAACTGTGAAGTAAATTAACTGCAAATATGACAATAAAGAGTACCACCTAAGGAACTGTTCATTTTATTTTCGATAATCTAAGGCACTCCAACATGCACATTAATATTAAAAAGTCCAGTTGGGCCTAAAAACCTGTAATTATTTCATGTAGAGATGTATAAACTAGTCTGAGTGAATTGGCTTACCTTGATTTATTTTTATATCTGTTTGAAATGAGAGCTTAGCGATAAGTGCAAATAAATATATATTGTGTACTTTAAGACAAGTTCTCTTAAAATCTGGTGAATTCTTCCCTCTTGCAGAAATATATTCACAAATGAAGGCTCATGAAATTTATGAAGAGCTATAACACTTCAGATATTGAGGCCTATCATCTTTCTCTCAAGATCTTTAACACATTCCTTCTTCTTTCTATTTATAGGTAATTAGAAGTCTTTTAAAATCTAGAACAGTTTTCTGGTGTGTATTAGTGTTAATAATTTCCTCTACTTTCTCACCACTTGTGATGGCTAATTTTAGGTGTCATTTCAACTGGGCCACAAAGTGTCCAGACATTTGATTAAACATTATTCTGGGTGTGCCTGTATGGCTATTTCTGGATGGAATTTACTTTTGAATCTGTAGACCAGGTAAAGCAGAGTCATGCTCCCCAAGGTAGGTGAACCTCGTTTAATCCAGTAAAGGCCTGAATAGAAAAAAAACGACATGAGAAGAGAGGTTTTGCAGTCTTTACCAG
>NW_007041748.1:0-796 GCF_000164805.1 Carlito syrichta
GAGATCAACATTGTGAAGATGTCCATCTTACCTAAGGCAATCTACAGATTCAATGCAATGCCTATCAAATTACCAGCAACATTCTTCTCAGACCTAGAAAAAACAACACAGTTTCATATGGAAACACAAACGACCAAGAATAGCCAGAACAATCCTCAGCAAAAAAAAAAAACAAAGCAGGTGGTATCACATTACCAGACTTCAAACTTTACTATAAAGCTACAATCATCAAAACAGTTTGGTATTGGTATAGGAATAGGCATATAGATCAATGGAATAGAATTGAGATTCCAGAAGCAAAACCTCAATTTCTCAATCAACTCATCTTCGACAAAGCCTCCACCACCTACCACTGGGTAGAGGAGAACCTATTCAGTAAATGGTGCAGGGAAAACTGGCTGACCACTTGCAGAAGATTGAAACAGGACCCCTATCTATCCCCATACACAAAAATTAACTCCAAATGGATCAGAGACCTAAATGTAAAACCTCAAACCATAAGAACCTTAGAAAATGAAGGACATAACCTCATGGAAGTTGGAACTGGCATCCAATTCCTGAACAAAACCTGAAACCCATAGGCCATAAGAGATAAGATAGACAAGTGGGACCTCATTAAACTGACAAGCTTCTGCAAAGCCAAAGAAACCATCAAGAGAGCAGGGAGACAGCCTACAGACTGGGAAAAAGTATTTGTCATCTCCAGGTCTGATAAAGGCTTAACATCTTGGATCTACAAGGAACTCAAATGTGCTGAAAAGAAAAAAACAAGCAACCCCATTATAAAATGGGCAAA